>NW_018165280.1:823258-837717 GCF_001263595.1 Phalaenopsis equestris | reverse complement strand
CTCATTATTGTGGCTCGGTCCCCTCTAATGTCTGAAATCTGCTCCGCTGAGCACCTATTGAATTCCGAGAGCTGTCGCGGCGTGCTTCGTGTGCTTCTGTCGCAGCGTGTGCTAGCTGCGCAGAAATCCTCCTCCTTCGCGAGATCTGCCCCTTCGCGGACCGAAACGATCCGTCTTCCTCTGCTCCTTTGCGGGCAGTTCCTCTTCCGTCTCGCCAAACCGCACAACCTGCGGTGCTAATCCAGTCGATCACAACTTCCACTGCGCACCGAATCACTTCCACTGCTCACCGAAGCTCACCGAATCTGTCGCAATTTGGCTGCTTACGACGCGATCCGCTTGCTCCTCTATTCGTGAATGCCGAACTCCTCTTCTTCGTCGCTGGCCGCGAACACCCTTAAGTAGGGATCTTCTCACGGACGACGCCAATTGTTGTGAGATATGTATTTTCTGGCATAGAAATGAAACGCAAAGAACACAAGCAAACACAGATCGTTTACGTGGTTCGATCCAACTGGATCTACGTCCACGGGAGGGAATCAATCAAATAGTTCACTAAGGCAAAAAAAATGGAGAATACATAGCTTATACATAGAGATGAGCTCTCATCTTCCTTCTATGGCCTCCCTCTCAAGCGACACCTTGATACAAGACCTGACTTTCTAGCTATTCTCTCCTCCTTTGTGGTAGCTTAAAATCTATTCACTTGCTCTCCTAAACCTCACACCCTCTCTATTTATAGAAGCAAGAGAGTGATAGGTGGGAGGTAGGTGAGATGTGGTAGGGGAGTGATACAACATTACAGAGAGGTAGGTGAGCGGTAGGTGCGATGTCGTAGGTGAGCGGTGTCACATTACAAAAGTGCCCTTTTACCTTAGTTCAATAATTGGGGGTCAAAATAACATACTTGTTGTTAGATGTAAAGTGTGGAAACCAAATTGAGAAATCCAAAGCAAAATTTTGAATAAAAATGCATAAAGAAAACACATAAAATTAATATCAGATTTAACTTGAAAAAACCTAAGAAGTGAAAAAAACACCGATCATTAACATGCCAAGATTACCACTGTAAAGCAAAAATGATGGAAATAGTACAAATTACACTACACTCACACTTCTTCGCACTTAAAACACACAAGGACATTCACACTCCACTCCTCACACTAGAGAATAAACATACACATCGTAGAAAATTTTTCTTAAAATTTAGAAAACACTACACTCACACTGAAAAAACAGTGTTCTTTGGCAATTAGTGGATCACAACCTTGTGGCAGCCCTCATGTCTACCATTTCCAATCCCATCACATCATATATCATTCACCTTCAAAGCACTGCCGTCATCTGGATTTCCTTAGAAAATCATTTTCAGTCAACCAATCGCTCAAGGGTGATTCAACTCAAGAACGAGCTTCATCAAATATCGATGGGAACCAACACCATGCAATAATATCTCACTATCAAAGCCAGCAATATCTCCCAACCGTCAGCACTTCTTACATTAAAAAACAAAGGTACTCAAAACCATCAACGCAACTTTCAAAAGCAGGTTACCAACAACTGTTCTCAGCAGTTCAAACAAAATATAAAACATAAACATACCATCCATCTCAAATATGTTACAATAAAGGGCACTCCGCCGCCCAATGTTAGCACAGTGTTAATCTACAATACAAACCACCAACCCCATCTACAACCACAGTTGTTCACACTGACATCCAACCTCCCTTCAAGAATGGATCCTGGATACAGGTGCGATGGCTCACATAACTCCCCACATCCAACATCTTCAACACCCTGTTCCCTATCGTGGTCGGCAACAACCAATCCACAGAAATTTCTCACACCAATAAGGGGAGTCTCTCCACTCCGGACAGCAAGCTCATTTTATCTCCTCTCTTACGCGTTTCTTCTCTTTCCATAATATTTTGTTATGTTCAAAAGCTTGCTAAAGATAATGCATGTCAGGTTATTTTTTATGCTAACAGCTTCTACATTCAGGACAACAAAACCAAGAAACTTCTTCTGACTGGTCCAACTAAACAAGGACTTTACCACACAATTGCAATATATCACTCCCCAGACTCCTCTCAAACATGAATCAGCGTCTCGGTCACCCTCGTCACAAGATTATGTCTCTCATGTCAAAACATAATTCATATTTAAAGATTCCCTCAACTTTCATTACATGTCAAGATTATCTAAATAATAAAATTCATAAACTGTAGCTTACCTCCAGTGATACAAATAATGTTTTTTTTTATATAATATACTCTTATGTTTGAGGCTCATTTTCTTACCCCTCTATTGAAAGATATAATATACTCTTATGTCACTTTTGTAGATGTTTGTTCACGTTTTTGCTGGTGCATTCCCTTGCGACACAAATATGAGGTCACTCAACATTTTATAACATTGCATCAACAAGTACAAACTCACCACAATAAAAAAATTAAATAACTCCGCTTAAACGGCTGTGGTGAATATAAATCTCAAAATCTTCTCACGTACTTACAAAACCATGACATTTCACTTCATTTTAGTTGTCCTTACACTCCCGAACAACATGAGATTGCAAAACGTAAAAACTAGCACTTAGTTGAAACCGCTCGAACACTTCTCAACATTGCACATCTCCCCCCAAATTTCTGGATAGAAGCTATCCTAACTGCAGACTACCTCATTAATAGGCTCCCTTCTCCCACAAGTCAAAACAAATCACCATTTCAGCTTATTTACCATTCCATACCGCAATATCAACACCTTAAAACTTTTGGATGTGTCAGTTTTCTCTGGCATCAACCACTCGCTCTCCACAAATTCAGCCCTAAGGCTCCCACCTATAGTTTTTTTGTTACAACCACAATCACGAAGGTTATAAGTGCCTCGATATTTCCACAAAAAAATTTATAATATTTCGGCATGTTTCCTTCCTCGAGACCTCTTTTCCTTACCAATAAACCACTGCTCCACACTTTATAAACTCTGTACCTCAGCAACAACCACCACTACTCATGATACGCACACCCACCTTAGATCCCTCGCATCCATCCCTCACACCATCTACCTCTTCATCTAACCCAATTCTTCAAACTATTCCTCCCCCTTCATCTGTTTCACTACCACTCCTCTCAACCCGCACCGAATACCCTCCACCCTCAACTCAACCCGAACCATCTCCTCCCATTTCCTCTATGCTTACCCCACATAATACGTAAACCCAATACAATCTTTACCCTCAACCCCCACTTAATATGCATCTCATGAATCAACCCCACTAGCGAAAGGCCATGTTCGATGAATTTCTTTCCTTACAACACCAACACCAAGGCACTTGGTCTCTCACACTCCCCCACTCCAACCAACACATACTGGGATGCAAGTGACCTTTTAAAACAAAATACCACACTGATGGTTCCATCGCCAGACACAAGGCTCGCCTTGTGGCCCATTTCTGTTCTCAAGAACATGGTATCGACTATCATGAAACCTTCAGTCATGTCGCCATGTTTCCCACTATCAGAATGCTTATTACTATAGTTGTTCATGAAAAATGTGACATTCAAGAACTTGATGTTTCCAATAGATTCTTTCATGGTAAACTTGATGACATCGTTTACATGAAACAACCACTTGGCTTCATTGACACACAATACCCTCACCACGTTTACAAACTCAATAAAACCTGATATGGTCTAAAAACAAGCACCCGGGCAATGATATTCAACCTTTTATCAGTTCCTCAGAACAAAAAACTTCATTTTAAGCACTTCCGACCCCTCTTTATTAATCAATCATCAACACAACACCAAAACCTACCTTCTCGTTTATGTTGATGATATCCTAATAACGGGAAATTCTTCCACAACAATTCACTCTCTCATTCTCACTCTCAGCACTCAATTTAACCTAGGGCTGGCTTCCTTTACCTTTATGTTATGTATCAATGGACTTCCGGTTTTACCCTTGTATTAAACAGTATAAATAAGGGGTCTTTGTAATTGTAAGATATACAAGATGAATAAAAAAATTCTTTTTTGAGTTACTTATCTTTTCTTCTGACTTAGCTTCAAATCCTATGTTTTTCCTTCTTCTTCAATCAACACAATCAAGCTCCACATAATAACACTACTACTATCTTAGTCAACAATTACAATTCTTGTAGCCCAATTATGATTGTTGTGGTTAAACTATTATCATAAAACTGTTATTTTCAGTTTTTGTAATCCCATTTTTTCTGATTCAGAAGAAGAGTGGTATTTTTACTTTCCATTTCTTACTAGATTATAATGATTGGGTCAGGTCCTGTGATTGTCTTTTCCGAAGATTTTTCACCAAAAAAAAATATTCTCTTACACATTTATCTGTTTGTTGAAAAATTATACTGAGCTAAAACATAAGATTTATTTGCCCTTGAAATTTTCTAGTTATGCAACATTTTTCTAGTGGTAGTCAACAATTAGAAGTGTCAGAGATGAGGAAACTAGTGGTAGTCAACAATTACAATTCTTGTAGCCCAATTATGATTGTTGTGGTTAAACTATTATCATAAAACTGTTATTTTCAGTTTTTGTAATCCCATTTTTTCTGATTCAGAAGAAGAGTGGTATTTTTACTTTCCATTTCTTACTAGATTATAATGATTGGGTCAGGTCCCGTGATTGTCTTTTCCGGAGATTTTTCACCAAAAAAAAAAATATTATCTCTTACACATTTATCTGTATGTTGAAAAATTATACTGAGCTAAAACATAAGATTTATTTGCCCTTGAAATTTTCTAGTTATGCAACATGCGTGGCTTTTGGTATTAGAGCTAGCATTTCTTTTTGGTTTTCTCCTTAATTTTGTTATCGTTTTCTCCTTAATTTTGTTATCTTGCTCTTCGTTTCTAGACTGTTGAGGTACCTGTTTGCTGAGCATCTTCTGAAGAAATTTCAACTGGTTTAGCTGATAAATGCAGACTTAAGACGTGGTGTGGAATGTTACAAGAAGAAGCATGATTAGCATAACTCTTATTAGGGAATAAGGAAGTTTTACTTCGCCAATGACTTTTCTAAACTACCCACGTTTGAAAAAATGCAATGTTAGTTTTGCTTGTTAACTCTCGTATTTTTTCCTTTTTTTCTCTTATGAGAGTTGAGTCTTTTTTAATGAGAATGGTTAATTGGCTTCCTTTATGTTTATTTTTTGTGTGCTTCTTTTATTTATACGCCTGTGTGGCTTCTATGTAATAGATTATTCTTTGTTTTGAATGCAGGCTATTGTTTTTGCTGAACATTACAAATCTTACATGTATTATTGTGCTGCTTGATCTCTTTATTGCTACTTATTGGTAGATGGTTCTGCACATAGGTTTTGTTCCCCTAACCTAAAGTAGTTTCGGTTTTATTTCCTCAATTTCCTTCCTGAACTTCAGATTTCACTATTTAATTCCTTTTTTCTCACCTGTACTTGATTTCTTAGTTTAGCAGATTGAGACACCAACTTCCCTCAAAAGTAGTATCGTCTTTCATCCCCCTTTGAATCCAAACTTCAATTTTGCACCATTATCTTGCCAACATAACTCTATTTTTATGCATTACTCATCATCGATTCACATCCATCCTCAAACAAACTTCATCCTTGACCTATGATTCCATGTTTTCTTTATTATTTCAGTATTGAAATTTACAAGCATAACAAAGAAGAACGAATCGCTAGAACCTGGGGAACAACTGCCCCAGGTCTTCCTTATGTTGAGGATGCCATCAGCAAAGCTGGAAACTGGTTGATTGGGGGAGATCTGTCAGTTATTGAGCCAATTAAGTACAACGATGGCCTTGATAAATATCGTCTTTCGCCTGCAGATCTACGCAAAGAATTTACGAGGCGCAATGCGGATGCCGTGTTTGCATTTCAGCTCCGAAATCCTGTCCACAATGGCCACGCATTGCTCATGAACGACACTCGAAGGCGTCTTCTGGAGATGGGCTATAAAAATCCAATCTTGCTTCTTCATCCCTTGGGAGGCTACACTAAAGCAGACGATGTTCCTCTTATTTGGAGGATGAAGCAACATGAGAAGGTTAGTGAATTTCAAGTTATGGAGTATTTATAAATGATTAGCGATCTTCCATCCTACGCTAATATTCCAACTACAGGTACTTGAGGAAGGTGTGCTTGATCCTGAGACTACAGTTGTTGCAATATTTCCATCTCCCATGCTTTATGCAGGCCCAACTGAGGTGCAGTGGCATGCGAAATCTCGGATAAATGCTGGCGCAAATTTCTATATTGTTGGCAGAGATCCTGCCGGCATGAGCCACCCCATTGAGAAGAGGGACCTCTACAATGCCGATCATGGGAAGAAAGTACTTGGCTTAGCCCCCGGTCTCCATAAACTCAACATCCTACCATTCAAGGTATGCAATTTCTAATTACCATTTAAGCTGGAAGGATTAAAGAAATCATCTTTCTTACTTATCACAGTATATATATATATTTTGAATCAAGGTTGCCGCTTATGACAAGACTCAGGGAAAAATGGCTTTCTTTGACCCCTCCAGGTCCCAAGATTTCATCTTTATTTCAGGCACCAAGGTGTGCCTTCTTTATCCCCTCTCCCATAAATCCGATTCAGTAAAAACCAATACTAACTCAAACTATTTACTTCAGATGCGAAATCTGGCAAAGAACAGAGAAAGCCCACCAGAAGGTTTCATGTGCCCTGGCGGGTGGCAAGTTCTGTCTGAATACTACGACGGTAAAGCTTCTGAGGAGGATACTAAACTCCAAGAACCTGTTCATGCTTGAGACGAGGCTTCAGGCCGCTCAAATCCAATAATAAATTGCCACTGATATTGTATCTTATTTGTGGCTGAAATAACCTGTGTGCTTGTGTGCGGAAAATTGTGATCATTACTGTTATCTTTGTGGATAAACCAACTTGTGCTTGCTGTAGTTGGATTCTGCGTTGTTCGTTGATTCAAATCCAGTTCTAAAGTTGGCTATATTGGAAGTTGCAGTAGTAATTTACCACTTGGGTCGCATATAAGCCGTGGCGGAGAGTTGCAATAGAGTCATTTAGGCACAAAGATCATAGTTGAAAGCTACAATATCGGAGAGTTGCTTAGGCCATGAGTGGTCATATATGTTATAGTAGAGAGCTTCAATAGCTTCAATTGATCATAAACTCCACATAGTTGGAATTTGTAATAGTAAATAACCACATATGTCATAGCTGATAGCTGCAAGAGCGTTAGTCGACCACAAAGATCGTAATGAGAAGTTGAATGGTAATTGATCGCATAGGTCATAATTGGTAGTTGTGATAGCGTTAGTCGGTCATATTGAGCGTGATGGGAAGCTATTGTAGTAATTGGCCAAATAGGCCGTAGTGGGAAGCTACTAAAGTAATTGGTCACATAGGCCGTAAGGGGGCCGCTGCAAAAGAACAGTTGGCCACAGAAGTTGTAGTAGAAATTTAATGACAATTGTTTGTCACGTAGGCTGCTGTGGGAAACTATAGTAGTAATTGACCAAATTGGTCGTAGTAGGTCACTGCAAGAGTATAAGTTTACAATGACAACATTTAGCCACATAGGTCATAGTGGGAAGCCACATAGGTCATATGAGAAATTACATTAGTAACACATAGGTTGCAATGAGAAATTATATTTGTAAATCACCGCATAGGCTGTAGTGGCAAACTACAAGAGTGTTAGTTGGCCACAAAGGTTATAGTTGGGAGCTGTAACAGTGTCAGTTGACCCTAAATGTCATAGTGCTAAACCGGTTGGTGGTTGTAACCATTTTTCCCAGGTTTACTATTACACCAGAGACGGTGTTTGTTGGTATATAATATATAAAGAGAGATTTTCAGAAATATGGAGAATGTCATTGTAGTCAAAGTACGACGGTCGTAAGTAATTATCTTCGAGAGTTATCGTTGGGTCTTTAATGCACTATATCAGGAATACATCATTGCATAGTACTCATGATACTTTATTACATCATATTCGGGGTACTTTGTTGTACTGTGTTCGTAGTACTTTGTTGTGCGTTGTTTGGGGTACTCTGTTATGACGTGTTCGAGGTATTTAATTCCACCATGTTCGAGGTAATTCGTTGCATCGTGTTTATGGTATTTGTTACACTGTGTTTGGGATATTCCGTTACGTCGTGTTCATGGTACTTCATTATGTCGTGTTAAAGGTACTTCATTATGCCTTGTTTTGGATACTTCATTATGTTGTAGTAAGAGTACTTTATTACATTATATTTGGGATACTTCATTATACCGTATTTGAGGTACTTCGTTATACTATGTTCGGGTACTTCCTTATACCACAATGTTCACCGACGGTGATGAGTAGGGGGAAGCCGGAGATAGTTGACAACAATTGATAGTTAGAAGTAAAAGATGTTCAATGGCTACAAAGGTCACAAATTATTGTTAGGTCTTCATTCTCTAAGAACACTAGAATTATGCTCCTCCTTGTCCTCTTCAACTGAGTATGTTCTATCTATAGACCCGAGGGAGAGGGTGCATTTTCAAATGGATCTTGTGGCTTGATTAGGCTCGAATTTGAATGATTTTAGCATCTTAGAAATCGGAGCTATAAATTAATTTCAATTTGAATCATAACATTTCTCATTCAAAAAATGACTCTAGATTTCTGCCAAATATCTCAAGATTTGTATAAAATGATAAAATTTATGGATGACACATCAATAAAATTGATGAGATGTATCATATTTTGAAAGCATTTTCATTTATGCCATTAGTCATTTTCAAGTTTATTAGTTGTTGTTATATTACATACAACTTTATGATTATTGATGCTTCGCTGCTTTTTGTTTTCAATTTACTAATACCCAATTCTAATTAGTTAATCTTAATTATAGATAATATTTCATTAATTTTTGAAATATTTAATTATATGCATTTTGTTAATAATAATTTTATGCCAAAATTTATAAGAGTTTCACTTCACATTAGAATTTAATGAATGAATTAGATAAATTTTTTTTATTACAAGTGTATTAAAAAAAATCTCAAAACAAAACTATTTGAAATATGTTTAATTTTTTACTATAAATATTTTCTACACACATCTAATAATTTAAATCAGTCATGATTGAATTATCAAGTTAAGGGTCTTTTTTTGGGCAGTTGCAGCTGCTTGAAGAAGCAGTTGTAAAATTGTTGCAGAGAAGTTACTGTTCAAAATACTGCAGTGACTTTTACAAATTGATTTTAATTTCAAAAAGTTATATCACAGCTTTCTAGTAGCCACCACACTTTAACATGTGAGTTTGAAAGAAGCAATTTTCTATCGTAAAAATTTCTATAAATCAGTAAAAAAATAAATTCCCAAACAGAACTAAGGTGACAGTATGAAAAACAAAACAACCAAAAAGTTGTCCCAAATAGACTCTAAATTTATATCACATATGAAATTGATTTAATCGACGGAAAGATTCAAATAAATTTGACTCTATTGCAAAATTAATTTAACTTTAAAAAATGAAAGGGTAGAACCATGAGACCCAGCTCAGTTGAAATGATTCTACTATATATTTGTAGGCTACAAGATTTTTTTGGCCAGTGAATTGGTGGAAGCAATATCACACAAGTGGGGCCTATAAATGTAACTTCCTTTAGGGGAGTGGTGGAATAAGTTGGGTAAGTGAGAGAGATCAAGTTGATGTGAAGAAAGACAATGATAGAGGTCATGTGCTAGAAAATTTAATGCTAGCGTCGTTGATAGTAGCGACCTGACAGCGGTGGTTTGTTGGTGTTGAATACCAAATGTGGTTATTAGTTTGGGCAAAGTCGAAACACCAAGAGCACCCATTTCCTTTGCATCTGGTTGTGGGCGCTCCTCACAGAGGAGCCGATGCATAGGCATATGCACCACTTTATGTGTGGGTGTACAGTAAAGTTGGTGAATAGGCGCCAACCTTTGGGCTCATAAACACCCAACTTAAGCGCTCAATCCATGGAGCGATTGGTCTCAGTTTTTTTGTTTAAAGGCCAAATTTTGAGCAGTGTTGGTTGTTGTCTTCTTTTGATGTTCTTTGTCAAGTTCCTGGTGAATGAGAGAAGTGTCAGAGCTGAGGATTTCTGTGATCTCGACATTTGTTTTTTGTGTTACATATGAGAATAAAGATTGTGGAGCAAATACTGTAAGTTTTCTCGTGTGTAGAGACGAAACTAATGTTAGTTCTTTGTAAAAAATTTCTGAATTTCATAGTAAAATTTTCTGGTGGTGTGACCCCGTGATTTTTTTTCTATATAAAATCCTTGTGTGTTTTTCTAGTTGCTTTGACTATGCTTCAATTTAGAGTTTGTTCTGGTTTTCTTGAATTTTGTGCGATCCACTTCTTTTGAGGTGTGGTTTAATTTCTAATTGATTTCAAGCCCCTATAAACTTAGAAATTATTCTCTATATTCCATTCAACTGTGTTTTGATGGTCGCAATAGCGGTGGTCGGGCAATGGTAGTCCAACAATGATTGTCGCTCAATGACAGTGGTCGGAAGGCATGGACAGTGTTTGGCAGACAACCGTGGCCCGGTGGTGGTAGCCTAACTATGTTGGCCCCAGAATGGCGACGGTGTTGTTTGAGAAATAGTAGTTCGTCGATGATGATGGTTGATGGTGGTGAAAATAGTTTAATGGCCAGTGCCTTTATGATAGTTGTTGGGCAGCAATGGTGGCCCGATTTAGTGGCAACACCAATGGTGATCAGGCAATACTAGTCCGGTGGGGGTGGTATGACAATGACAACAACTCGACAATGGTGGAGGTCGGGTAGCAGTGGATCAACGATGGTCGCAACTAGACAACGATGGCTTTGTGGTGGTGGGGCTCGGGAACCCTCAAGCACTTGAAGCTCCTTCAACCTTCTCCTCCCCCTCCCTCATGAAGACATGAAGAGAGCGAAGCTCTATTTATACATTATGGAAGTGACGTCTTCCTTAAATACTACTAGAATCATGACCACACCGTTAGATGTCGTGAAATATTTCCTTTGATAAAATGAAGTTTTATGTGAATTAGGTATCTTAATGATATTACAATTAAGTGATATTGGGGTTATTGGATTCATCTCGTTAAGAAGAATTTTGCTATAAATTTATCAGATTCAAAGATCGTTTGATCCCTCAAAATATATCTTAAAGATTCTTACTATGTTTTAAGTGCATGATCTAGGTTCATTTGGAAACTTATCGAACTATGTTTGATGTTAGCTAACTCGTCTTATCAAGACATTTCATTTGAGTTCGAGTATAGATAATTAAATACTTGCAACTCTCAATCCCAATATGCATCAAGATTCATGCATGATTAAGATAATTTTTTGGTGGCGTATCAATATATATATATATTCTAATACACACACACACACACACACGAGCTCCAATCATCCCTAATGCGCCTAATAATTCGAGTACCACACCTTACGCTCGGAGGGATTCGAACCCCAGACCAGAGAAGACTTACAACTCATATTATCATCATACCATGGTACGAAGATTCAACACATACTCAAAAAAGAGAAAACAACTAATAATGACACCAAAAATTTCTTAAAAAGAAAAAAAAAATCACGGGTCTGACACAACTGAAAAATTTCACTATAAAAAGATAATTACAATTACAACGACTTGTCTCACAATGAGAAAAAATTATTATGATTCTCAAGTTATAACTTCAACGTGTTAATGGATTTGTTACTTGGAAAGGGCGGTGATGGTTAGCAATTGGTGGAGTCCGGTTGGTGGTAGTCGATGGTGGTTGGTTGCGATCAGTGTCAATCGGTGGTAATCGACGACGATGGACGATTGTCGGCTGAGGTCGGTGGTGGTCAACAGTGGTCGGCGACGATCGAAGAAAGTCGATGACGGTCGACGGAGGTAGACGGAGATCTTTGGTGGGTGACAACGGTCGACGATGGTGGTGCTGGACTTTAGCTCCTTCTCAAAGCTTCAAACTCTTAGCTTCAAACTCTTCCTAAGATGTCAAACTCTCATCTCTCTCATGAGAGGAATGAGTCTCTATTTATAGTGTTCTGGATGAATATGGACCACTTTGATCGGACGGTCTGGAAAACTTCATTCGATCAGACAACATTTGATAAACATTTGAGTGCCTTAAAAAAATTGGAATTGAGCAATCTTGGGCTTGCTGGATTCGTCACTCAATTCGACTATAGGCCTACTTGATTTGACATTCGTTTGACCTTCTAAATATGTATGAAAAAAAGTCTAAAATTGATTTAATGACTTGATTTGAGCTTGATTTGACGCAAATTGAACTAATTTTGATATCATTCGGTCCATCTCGTTGAGCCGGTCAGTTCGACTATAAGTTTACTAAAATTACAGTTCTGTGTGACTTTTATCTATGTTTGAATATTTTTGCCCAAAAGGTTGCCTCGAGATTTGTGACATACGATGAAAATTTGTTATTTTATATATAGGTGTGTGTGTGTGTGTGTGTGTTCGTGTCTGTGTGTGTCATCAGTTGTGGCCTATAAGTAGAGCAACCTCTTTGAAGGTCGTAAGTCTCCTCAAGTCACGGATTCAAATCCCCTTCTATCAATTTGTCGATAGTGGGGGCGGTCCTCGAATAATTAGACACATGAGGGTGGTTGGGGGCTAAAATAATAGCCTTTGACCATTCTTTTATATATGTGTGTGTGTGTGATTTGGGTGACAAATTGGTAGGCAGCTGCATTGTCAGTCGTAAGACCCATCTGACCTGAGTTTGATCTCTACGGGGACTAATCTCACATATGAAGAGCAGCATTCTTGAATATATATATATATATATTATTAATGTATTAAAAGGTGTATTAAATACACATGAATTGGGTGTTATTTTTAGTAAGAAAATCTTCCGGTGCTCCACCTCTGACGTTTGAGGACTGGCCCACTTCTCTGCTACAATAAATTTGCAAAAATGTGAAACAAATATTAAATATGATACTTTGCAATTACAATTACTATAAAAGGTAACAAACTATATCCAAACATCATGTTTCAAGTCAACAGATGATTCTTACACTTAGTTTCAAGCCAATTTCAAATTTGGTTTCGGCGCAATATATAACAAGCATTTGGCATTCCAAATTTCGCCCAAATCTCCTCCATTAATCATATCAATTTGATTGTTTAGAAATTGTTGACATAATATGTGAGCATTATTAAAACATTCTGTTCCTTGAGCCAGTACTCCTTACAGCTAAAATATGCTGTAATCTCATCTTTCTAAGTTTTCTGAGGGCTTAATTTGTAATTAATGCACAAGTTAAAGACATCAACCAAATACAGCTATATCCACATAATAAGAACAGCAAAACAAAAGCTTGAAGGAATCTTCATGGTTAAAAAAACAATTTTGAAAATGAGATCTATCAAAACAAACTTCTTGAGATTGAACTCATCCATCAAATCAGACGGCCATCATCATTCGGACGAACTCCTCATAGTTCACCTGACCATCACCATCCATATCAGCCTCTCTGATCATCTGATCCACTTCTTCATCAGTCAATTTCTCTCCAAGATTGATCATCACATTCCTCAGCTACAGACAGAAAGAAACAGTTTGTTTTAAAAAAAACAAAAACAAAAAATCTGAGGTAGCAAAATCACTAATAGTAAATAGCTCATACCTCACTAGCTGAAATGTAACCATTCTGATCCTTATCAAAAACCTTGAATGCCTCCTTCAATTCTTCTTCAGCATCTGTTTCCTGCAAAACCAGAAAACATGATATGTTAGCTTTGGAAAAATATATAAATTTAAGGCAAAAGAATAAGAAGCTATTCCTCCTAATACTAAAAAGTAATAAATGTATCTTTCATTTAATGACCTTCAGTTTTTTGGCCATTAGAGTCAAGAACTCCCCAAATTCAATAGTTCCATTCCCATTGAAATCAACTTCATTAATCATGTCCTGCAGTTCTTCCTCAGTTGGACTCTGGCCCAGGGATTGGGTGACAGTGGCTAGCTCTTCCAGAGTGATGCACCCTGTTCCACAAATATAATTAGCTGAAATTATGAAAATAATTCAAGTCTCTGTGTGTTATTTAACTATGATGAAGTATTGTTGCTAAATAAAGTTCATTCTTAGGTTTCCATCTATACAAAACTCAAGTATTTTAGGTTGGTTGCATAATAAAAATCATATCAGTTCACAAATGATAAAATTTTAATCATATTGTTATCCACCATTTAATGGGATAAAGACTTGTTGTTGTTGTTGTTGCTGCTGCTTCAGTTGGGTTTTAAAACCGCTACTCAACCAATTATTATATTACTTTAAATTGAGAACACATCCAACAATTTTTAAACTAATTGCAACCAAACTTTAGTCAAATATATGCTTCTGAATCAGGTTCAACAAGGAGGAAATCAAATCAGGGAAAATGGTAAAAAGAAACAAATAAAAAAATAGGGGGGAC
>NW_018165280.1:820947-823248 GCF_001263595.1 Phalaenopsis equestris | reverse complement strand
GGGGGGGGGTGGGGGGCATCACTTTCAATGACAACGCAAGGCAATAATTCCAGCAAGAAGGTGATCTCTCCCCTACCGAGAGTGACACCTAACACGATTGATTGACTGTTCAGCAGAGACATTTGAGGGGGATTTAGCCTTCTTGCTGGCCTTTTCTGACCTTGACCAAATCAGGGATAAAATTTTAATAAAAAAGAAATCTAAAAATATCCTTCGGTGGCTGGTGGCCACCAGAAAGCACAGATTATGAAAACAGCAATTAGCATAACAAATCTGTTCACAAAGAGCTGATGATGTCAGAACTGCCAAAAAAAGAGAATCTGTCATAAATCCTAAGTTTCAGATATTCTATCATCAATAACGCATATAACACAGAATGTAAACATGAACATAAATTTATTTTCTCTATGAAGCAATCTCTTGAGTTCTTCAGCTTTGCCTGCTAGAGAGAGAGAGAGAGCATACCATCTCCATCCTTGTCGAAGAGGCAGAAGGCCTCACGGAATTCAGAGATCTGGTCTTCAGTTAGGAGATCCATGGAGTTAGTAGTAAGCTAAAGAGAGAGAAATGGGGAAAGAAAGCAGCAGGGAGCTACAATGGCTTTTAGCAGAGAAAGGAGACAACTTGGTGGGAGGAGCAGGGAATACCTGAGCTCCTTTTGTAGGCCTGGGAAGAAAGAAACAGGGAGGGAGCTCTTTTTCTTTTTTTTTCTTTTAAAAATAATATTTTTATTTAAATGTCAAAGCACGGACACATTTTCTGAATGATATGAAAATATTAGCCTTCTTTCATTTAGCTGGCGTTATATTTACTTAATTTATCGATTAAATAAAAAAAAAATTCTCATTTCTTTATAGGCTTTTTTTTTTTTTTTGGCATTTTATCCGATATGTATATTTTCTTTTTCTTTAAAAAAAAATACAAATATATAGAAAATAAAAATTTTATTTTTAAATTGATCTATAAATATGAAAAATTAAAAAAGAAAAGTTATTTAAAGGTAAGTTATTCGAATTATTTTTATTTTAAATCTTCATTGGCTAGACCGTTTACTTTGTCCTTCAATATCTTCAAAGGTGGAAGGGAGACAATCAAACATAAAAAAATAGTTTTCTCAACTTTGAACAATTGGCAGGATCATTGGAAAAATGGAACGCAATGCTGGCCACTGACTTAAATTATATTTGGCAAGATTAGCTCGAGTTCATATAGGTTTTATAGACTCATATGTTTGATGAGCCAAATAAAAAGACAATCTTAAAGAGGAGAAAGAGGTTTTATGTTCGTTAATAAATTGTAATTGACTTGGGTGTCGTTTGAGGCGGCAATGGTTTGGGGCGGGCGACATGCTTGTGATAGAGAGGAAATTGAGACATAGATTCACAGCAAGTGACATCTTCTCTCAATCTGCAGTGGGTTGCATTCTATGATTTCGTTACATTTATTTTTATGATTTTACCCCTCTACTATTTACAATACCGTGTGTGATATTCACGATAAACTAATTCGTCTAGGGCATCAATGTTCTTGTTTTTTGTATCCTCTCTATGTGATTGTGGCTCGTTTTGTTTTGGATAATGTTCGATTTTTCTCTCATTGCGGGTGAGATGCTGGAAACCCCACCCATATTTCTCTCTCACTATCTCTCTAGTAAGCTTACTTTTCTCTTTATGACTATCATTTGACTTCATGTAAGCTTACTGTTGCTTTGATTTTGCGTGATTTTGCATCTGATATTGTTCTAATAAGTTCTTTATATGAGATTTGAGGGTTTTGAGTTGTTGTGTCTTCTTAATCATTCGTTGTTCGCTTTGTTGAGCATTTGATATTGCCTAGAATGCTCAGTTATAAAGCTTGGATTCGAATTCCATCATATCTTAGTTTCTTTCTTTCGAAAATTCTATGATCATGCATAGGGCTGTAAACGAGCCGAGCTTGAGCGAGCTCAGGCTTGGCTCGTGTTCGGCTCGTTCGAAATAGCTCGTGTTCGAAATCGGCTCGTGTTCGAAATCGGCTCGTGAACAGTGTGTTCGTGTTCGACTCGATTTAAATATTCGTGTTCGTGTTCGACTCGAAATTAGCTCGTTAAACTAAAATTAAGAAAAATAGGTGTAAAGTGTGGGATTCGAACCTGGGTCAAATCTATACAAAAGATGACAATAACCACTTTGCCACATGAGATGTTATGATTTAAACTTAGACATAAATATATATAATATATTATTATATAAATAATATATGTAATATATTGTTATATAAAAAGTTATATAATTTTTTTTTTCGAGTCATTTCGAGCCGAAC
>NW_018165280.1:793066-820864 GCF_001263595.1 Phalaenopsis equestris | reverse complement strand
CTCGTTAGGCTTAACGAACGAGCCGAACACGAGCTGCTTGACGAGCCGAACACGAGCTGTTCAAAACAACGAAGCCAAATTGACAGCCCTAATCATGCATGTCATGATCATATAACTTTAAGGATCATTTGTTTAAGGAGAATTGTATGATATGACCGAAAATATCTGGTTGTGCAGTCATAATGTGATCGTATTTGTGCAGCTCTATAACATGATATGGATCATGGCTCTTTATTTCTTTTGTTGCACTGCTTTACCTTCTCTATTTACTCACTGCACACTCATCTATGTTTAATCATAACTATTACTTAGGTATACTAGGTTAAGCTAGATAGCGGTACTCAATTTAGATGTCCTAATCTAATTGAACTATAATACTACTTTCAAACAACCATTACTTTCATATCAGAAAATAAAAATGTAACTCATAAATCAACATAATCTTGGATAAATCTAACACATCTAAAATGTGACAAATTCATGATTCAATCATGATCATCCAACCTTCTATTATAGCAAATTTATAAGTAAATTAAATATCTTGATAATGCAAACCCAACGACACTTTGAGTTCAAATGAGTTTAAACATTTATTCGAATTAAAATTAGAAGCTTTAAAGCATTAATTAAAAGGTCAAACAATTCTCAATTTGACATATTTGTAGTCAAATTAAAAGTGTCAATGAGAGAGATCCAACAAGATTAATATCATATGATTTTTTTATTGTTGTTACTTAAATATTGAAAGATTGATATATGATCTAACGAATTAAAATGAATTGCCTAATAAAATATTTTAAAATTTTATAATATAATATAATATAATTCTAATTATATAATTATAAATGTACTTATATTCTTCATTCGAGAGAGAGTATGCGAGCTCAAAACTAAATCTAAGATCATTCAACAAGCTTTAGTGATGCCTAAACACTATCAAGACTTGTTCGAATCCAAATACTATCACGTTGTTGTTATTGTCTTATTCTTATCTCTATATTTTGTTTTCTGATTAATATCACCACAATATTATTATTCACCCATTATCACCTAATCGTCATTTTTTTAACAATCCTTATTGTAACAATATAAGAACAGAGATCTCAATCTTCAATTACGTGTTTTGTTTTTGGGGAGAGACGAACAACTACTTAACTTTAATTATATAATAGACTTTTCTGAGCAGGACAAATTTCATCATTTTTTTCTCATTTAAATTTTTTTACATAAAAAAAAAATTTATTGCATCTTTTCACTTCTATTTATATTACTAGTACATATTTATAAGGGGTAAGACTCCGGATGAGTAGTATTTCGAGCCAAAACGAGCCGAATACGAACGAACACATCTTAGTTCGAGTTCGGCTCGTTAACTTATCAAACAAAATTAACGAGCCGAACACGAGCTTCTTAACGAGTCGAACACCAGCTGTTCGCAAACAACGAGCCGTTTTGACAGCCCTAATCAACCCATGTTCATATTAATTTAGAACACAATAAATAAAAATAAATGAATCCGAGCTAAAATTTGAATTGATTTTCGAAGGATACATAAAAAGGGTTCGTCAAAAGATAGGGACATTTACGTCAATTTAAAATTAAACGGGTCGGTGACCTATGCGGTCCCCACCATGCCTGAAGCTGGATTTCGACGGTACTCCGTTTCACGCGTACAAAGAATGGACGGTCCAGGCAACGCGGGGCCGTACTTTTATAAATCTCTGGGCCGTCCATGTCGTGGACCAGAGAGCTCTAACTTGGGTCGCACGGTTCAGGTTAAGAGACCGGCCCGGCCTAGATCGCAGTCTCGTGACGTAACGTGTGCAGGCCGCACGCGGATGTCCGGAGGATCTGCACGTGGCGAGTCTAGTCGCGGGATTCTCGCTGCCACTCGCACGTGACTCGCGCGCGCTGGTCCCCTTGCCGGGCCGGCGTTTGGGCCCAGGGCCTTATCTACACCGCCTTTGAGCCTGCAGGATTGTATGTTCGTGGGCCCCACATAAAATCTCTACACAATATTAAATTCTAATTTTAGTTAATATTTTTATTATTTTGAAAAACTATTTTTTAACTTTGTTTAAAATCTGATTAATTGATGTTTATATTTATTAAATGCTAATAAAATAAAAAATACAGTAAAATTTTATGTCCATAAAAATTCTGACGGATAAACAGAAAATTGAACAAAAAATTATTTTAAAGTTTATTTAAAAGATCTAGATAAAAAAGTCATAAAGACTTATTTAAAAATAATAATAATAATCCGCTATAATATTAAAAAATAAAATTACTCTTATGTAACATTGAATTTATTCATTAATTTGTGCATAAAATATTAGTGTTTAATAGATCACACTCGTTATATTACTTCATTCAGATTATGTCGGGTAATGAACAACTCGTTAATCGTTTGAAAATTGATTTAAATTTTGATCCGGAATGAGATCAGATAAAAATAAACGAGCCGAGCTATGAGCCAAAAATTTAGATTGAATTTTTTTCATGCTTACCACAATTAGAGTTGTGAATTTAGTGAATTTATCTTGAAGTTTATTAATCGTTCTAAAATTTATCTGAATTTTGGCTCTAATCGAAAAAACACGAGCAAGACTAAGAGCCGAAATCTGGAGCCTGAACGCATGCAGACTCCGTTCTCGGATATATTTATACATATTACATTTCCTTCGGGTGTATCATGTCCGTTCTCCGAACACAATATTTTCTCGAATTTTTTAGCCAACCCCAACAGCTCGAAATCATGGTCAACAATCCACTCTCCAAGCTGTTAATATCCCATATTAATACATATTACAGCTTTCCACTGTTGTCACCGTTAGTAGGGCTGTAAACAAGCCGAGCTTGAGCGAGCTCAGGCTTGGCTCTGTTCGGCTCGTTCGAAATAGCTCATGTTCGAAATCGGCTCGTGTTCGAAATCGGCTCGTAAACTGTGTGTTCATGTTCGGCTCAATTTAAATATTTGTGTTCGTGTTCAACTCGTGTTTGGCTCGAAATTGACTCGTTAAAATTAAATT
The DNA here is from genome assembly GCF_001263595.1 of Phalaenopsis equestris. Lineage (NCBI taxonomy): Eukaryota > Viridiplantae > Streptophyta > Magnoliopsida > Asparagales > Orchidaceae > Phalaenopsis > Phalaenopsis equestris. Next base: position 817,832 of record NW_018165280.1, on the reverse strand, counting down.
GAAAAACATAGAAGTAAAGTGTGAGATTCGAACCTGGACCAAATATATACAAAAGAAAACATTAACCACATCACCACCCACACGAGATGTAATGATTTAAACTTAGAAATAAATATATATAATAAATTATTATATAAATAATATATGTGATATATTATTATATAAATAATTATATATATATTTTTTAAATTTCAAGCTAAAACGTGTTGAACAGGAGCGAATAAAGAGTTGTTCGTGTTCGGTTTGTTTATAATTCGAGATTTAAAAACTTGTTCGTTCGTGTTCGGCTTGTTCGTTAAGTAAATGAACCGAACACGAGCTATTCACGAATAACGAGCTTTTTTGACAGCCCTAACCGTTAGCTATGTTGTTTCAACTAATTGAAGTTAATGTTTTTAATTTCAACTTCTATTTTCTAGTAAGAGATCTAAAATAAGGAATTCGAAATAAATACGCCCCTTGCTCCTTCACTCCATAATTGTGATATTTTAGGCAAAATTTTAGAAAAGTATTTTCTAGTAAGAGATCTAGAATCAGTCTAAACCCTAATTTTGTGAAGGTGGGTTCATGCACCATTGTGGAGGATGGTGTTTTAATTATTATTTTAAATTATTAAATCAAATAGATAAATTCAAATTATATAAAATTGAATAAATATTATAATCTCAATTAAAAAAAAAAACTAATAAAAATTAAAAAAATTAATGTTATAAAATAAAATAAAATAACTTTAATTATATGAAATTATTATTTAAGTTTACCTCAAAAGATGGATCAATTAATAATAATTTCAAGTATTTTTAGTTTTCAAAAATGTTAAATACAGGTTTTGAGAAAGTGAATATCTTCTCAGATTTTACAAGGCAAGATTTTAAAAATAACATTTTTTATATATTTATTTTTAACCTTTTTAAAAACTGAATGTATTTTAAATTATTATTTGCTATAAATTAGGATGAAAGATTAACTTAATTTCAGTCATTAAGACTGATTTATCGTGCAATGCAAATTTAAATGAAAATTATTACAACTAAAGTCATTTTATTTTATACTATTGACAAGGTATCAACAAATTTACATCATTTGTCATGAATCTTGAGGCATAGCGCTGATCTCGAAATAATATTTTAGGCAGGAAATGTTTAAACTGATAATAAGTCATTTGTAGGCCCGATTTCTGCAAACTTACAGTCAATATGATTGGCTCAGCGAGATCGACCCAAAGATACCCAACTTGATCCTTTCCGAGTCAGATCAAGCCCTGATCAAAACAATAAACCACTTAGAAGGTTATCAGACAAATTTGGAAGGTCAGAATGATGTCGAATCTAGCACGCTTATAGTTGAATCGAGTGTCTTGGCAAGACGAATTCAACGAGCCCAAGATACTTAATTTCAACATCGTTAAGGCACTCAAATGTCCATCAAACGCCGCTTTATTGAGGGAGGCTCTTGAGTTATCCGATCAAAGTGGTTCATATTCCGACATCAATTAAATCTATAATTCTATAAATAAGCCTCATCCCTCTCATGAGGGGGGAAGAGAGCTTGACATTTGAATAAGAGCATTAAGTTTTGAGAAAGGAATTGAAGTCCAGCACCACTCCCGACACTGACAACCACCGTAAACTGCTGACGGCCACCACCTATCACCAACAACCGCCGCTGACAGCCGTCGTCCACTACCTACTAGACGCTATCAATCGCTATTGGTTGTCGCACGTCGACTTTGTAACTCGGGAAACCTTATAATTCTTTCTCGCCAATAGGACAAGTGGTTGTCACTGTAATCATCATTTTATGGCAAAAGTCTTCAGCTGGACTGGGCCCCGTGGTTCTCCCCTTTATAAGACAAGTGGTTGTCACTGTAATCATCATTTTATGGCAAAAGTCTTCAGCTGGACTGGGCCCCGTGGTTCTCCCCTTTATGAGTTTTCCATGTAAGAACTTCTTGTGTTTCTAATGGTTGTTTGCAACTCTAAGAAGTTAATTCATTACTCTATCGCAGGGAATTTTCTAGCATACATAAGTTTGGTGCCCTTTGTGGGAAACGAAGCCCGTTAGGCAATGCCTTCAACTTTAAGACGCTTTTTGGAGTCAATTTTTGACGTCACATGTATAGGTGTCCGCTCGACTCGCTCGGGATGATCCATTGCTCATTCATAGCGTTTCGCAGCTCAAGACACCCATTTGAGACCACTGATATTTGTTTGGGGCACAAAACTGGGGTCTGTAACGATTCATTCTTACTTGGGAGAATTCACTGTTGAGTTGGCCTACTCAAGGCAATGGACATGTTTGATGTCCATCCCGGAGTTTAGAGGTCCCTCGGTATCCATTCAGAGCCTATCTGGGTCAAGAGAGGTCAGAAGCCATCATACATTCACTACGGAAAAATTCACCATAAGGTGGGATTCAAACTTGACTCCAGACATGTTTTACCTTTATTCTAATGTTGAGAGACCCAACACCATCAATCTAGACTCTTTTGAAGCCAAGGGTAATCGTGAGGATTTCGCTCACCCAATTTAAAGAAATTTGGGTTCAGGCTGATTTTACCGCCCCCCCCCCCCCCCCCCAACCCAGAGTCTGGGATGCCCGTCAGCAGAAAAAACCCCTACAATCTTCTTCTCTGAGTTACGAGATCGCATTCTAGCAATAATCAAGCTTCCGTGGTTTTCGAATCAATGAGAATCATAGTACGGTCAACCAAGCAAAATTTAAGGTTCGGAACACCTTACCCACAACCCGTGATCTAGGGAGACCGTTAGCGATGATTTCCCCTATAAAAGACCGATAAAAATACATATTTTTGAAGCCCATGCTTGGTCCCCCATAGCTCATGGATCGAAGAAATCCTCCACCGGATGGTCTACGCCAAAATCAACATTTTCGGACCAGACCTCCATAGCCTCCAAATCGAGCCCCTGAAAGTCTAATGCCAGTTTCTGGTGCCTAAGCACCAATCCCAGGCGCCTAGGCACCAAAACAATCATTTTCCATAGCCCTTGGAAAGGAGGGGCCACCCAAGTGGCGCCTAGATGTCAGGGGCCTGACGCCATAGAATTAGACTGAGCGCCTAGGCGCTAGGGTCACGTCGCTTAGGAGCAGATTCACTTCTAGGATACAAAAAATCCTGATTATGAGGTTTTTTTACCACGCCACACCTTCTTAGGCAATCAAAATTGCAAGATTTCTTGGGATTATAAGAGATTTGCTTTAGGGATGTGAAAATAGGGTAATTACATCTCTTCCACGCCTCTTTTAGAAGCTTCATAGAAGGCTTAGCAAGGTCATTTTTAGCAAATGAGAAGGAAAGGACTATTTTAACCCCTCATCTCCCCAATTTCAAATTATCTCCTCTCATTTCAATTTTTGGCCTGAAGCTTTGAGAGCATAGAAAAGCACAAGGGAGAACTCCATCATCTTCCTCAAGGAGCTTAAGGTTTTCTTGGAGCTTAGAGCTTGGAGCAAGGAAAAGGAGGGAGGCTCTTCAACTTCCTCAAAGAGAAGCTCAAGGGATTTGGTTACCTCCCAACTTCTCCTTCTTCTTCCATCTTCTTTCTCTTCTTTCATCACGTCATTTGAGTGTGCGTGGAGAGTTTTGTGAAGAAAGAGCTTGGCTGACAATGAAACAAGTTTTTACTTCTCCTATGCTAAAGAAGAGCTTTACCTAGATTGAGGAAGGAACGTCGAAGCACCGCTAGAACTTTGTTGGAATCTCCTTCTACAGGAGAGCTTCTTCATTCTTTGGAGGAGTGGAGGGGACCTCACCAAGATTTGTTGAAATGCCGCCACCTTTCCTACCATTAGGAGAGCTTCATCCTACGTGAAGAAACACAACATCAAATGTCACGTTGGTGAGAGAAAACAATGAACCACTTTTGCAAGGTTTCTAGTGATATTTGAGAGGACAAATTGATGTCGAATCTAGCGAGTTCATAATCAAATCGAGTGTCTTAGCAAGACGAATCCAACGAGCCCAAAAACTCTCAATTCTCACATCTTTAAGACACTTAAATGTCTATCAAATGGTATTTGATTAAGGAAAACCCTCTGAGTCATCCAATCAAAATAGTTCATATTTAAGAATTAATTACACCAAAAACACTACAAATAAAGCATCATCCCTCTCATGAGGGGGGGAGGAAAGCATGAGGCTTGAGGAAGAATTTGAAGTTTTGAGAATGAGCTAAAGTTCAACACTACTCCCGCCACCGTCGACCACCACCTACTGCGGTCCACCACCACCTAGCGGTCATCGTTTATCACTATTGTTTGTGCCACGTTCGCGTTATAACTTTGGAAAACTTGTAACACTTTCCCGCTTGTGACAAGTGATTGTTATTGTGATCATAATTTTATAATAAATTTATTCAGTTGAGCAGATCCCGTGTTTTTTCCCTTTATGGATTTTTCACATAAATGCTGCAGGTGTTTCTACTGCTTCTTTTTCTTTTATTTGAATATGTGTTGAATTATCATGCAACACTAATAAAATAATTCATTACTCTACCGTCTCGAATTTTCTAGCACACATCAATTATAATTTTGACTTTTAATTTTTATTAAATTTTTTAATTCAGATTATAGTATTTATTAAATTTTATATAATTTAATTATATTTTTTAAAAAAATTAAATAATTTGAACGAAAAAAAATAAACCAATACTATAAAAAAAAAACTATTATAAGGCTTGAACCCACAACATCGAAGTTCAAAAGTGCCTTACTAACTATGTTATCTAACTTATCATGATAATCTGTTGATGATCAGCTGATTCAGATAAGTTAACTGACTGGTTTGTGCGTTTGGAAAACAACTGATTCTAGATAAATGACCAATCTGCCCCTTATCTAGATAAGCTGTATAACTGTTTAATTTATGTATTTTGTAAACAGTTTATTTATATATTTTATTACAAATTTATCAACTTTCTTAATGCAATCATAAAAGAAAGAAAAATGTGAATTATAGGAACATTAAAATAAAAAAAAAATTCTTAAAATTAAACTTCAAAAGTGAAGCATAAAAATACAAATATTTATATCACTTAAATATTTCAGATCACATCATACAAACACAGTTACCAAAACAAAATTGAAATACAACTTAACATACTAATATGTACTATAATGAAACCCTAAAAAGAAGAAAAAATAACATGTTAAAATTACAAGAAAAAAATAATGATATTGACTTTAACATGTAGCAGCATATCACGGCCCATTCCGCCCGGCTCTGACACTCCGAACCCTGAACGAACCTGTCCGAGTGGGATGCTGTAGAAATGGAAGCACTTGAATTAAAAGTGATGTTCTTAAATTTTGATACCCACGAACTTGGAGCAACGGTGTCAAGTTGAGCTATCATAGAAACGGACGTAGTGTCGGCCCACCTAAAGAAAGTGCAGTCCTCCTGTCCTTGTCCCCACCGCGACACTTGTAAAATTATCTCCCGTGGCTATGTGTATGGCGTGATGTGAGTAGCAAGGTCGGTAGCCCGCACCGACACATCTCCTACCCGGACTTCCCTGAATATCTGGAACTCATCGTCTGACAGTTATTTAAAGAACAATAGATTAGTCAAAAAATTGTGGAAATATAGAAAATTTAATTACCGATATATGGAGGCAACGGTTGCCGACAACAAAGTTTTGTGGTCATCCAAGCTGCTCCACAATTATATCCATAAAATGAGTATACATAAAAAATATAAAAAAAAAAATTTCACAGCCATCTATTCCCATTAATCTTGCCTTGTTAAAAGCCTTAAGTTCTACAGAAACGAGATAAAGGCTTGCATATACAACAAAATGTTTACATATACAACAACATTCTCAGCAAAGCACTTTGACAACAACAGTTACATATTGTCAGATGCATAACAAGTCAGCTTCATTCCAATATATCCAGATCAAAGAATAAATACATATTGGCAACTAAGGTCTCTACAATCAAGCATAAGTGCAAAATACCTTTTTTTGATCTTTCTAATAACAGAATTGTGCTATCCTTCCCGGCGGCACTTCTCAAACTACAAAATTATGAAAGCAACGGTTGCCGAGAACAAATTTTTGAGGCCATCCAAGTTGCTCCACATGTGGCAGTTTTTAATAAGCCTTCCAATCATCGGCACAACATATTTAAATTTTAAACAGACAAAAGAATGGAGAGAAAGAGGAGGAGAGGGAGAGAAAGCATAATTGCTCATAACTGCATCAAAAGCATTAGACTCGATAATTCATTTATGCAGCTCTTTCATTTCTGCGATTCAAAACTGCTCATAATTGCAATTCATAACTACAGCTCATTCATTTCTGCATTTCCGTCATTTGAAATACTCTTTTTGGAATTAGTTTATGCAGCTAATTCATTTCTGCAACAATTCATAACCACGACATACACTCGATAACCTAATCAGGTGTCAAGTTGATTGATATGCCATCAAACCCCAGCTCACTTGAGTTGAATGTATTTTGCCCCGTAGTGACAACCCCCTTGAACATTACATCCAATTTATCTTCAAATTCCGATTCAATTCCACACACCTAAAATTTTTTCGCAGTTGGTACTGCATGCAATCTGAATTAGGGCATATTAGACAAAATTGAAAGCTAAATAATAAAGAACCTAAACAAAATAAGGGGGGGGGGGGGGGGGGGGGGGGCCCAACCCTATCCTGTGGATCCTTGTTTCAGTTCCTTCCATAACTTCTAGTCCTTCTTTAGCTGATCTCACTTGTTTTTAAATTTTAACATGTCGTACTCACGACCGGTCATTTCTTTGAATTTCTTAGAAATATTTTGTTACCCTTCTTTGTTAAAATAGGTGGTAGACATATTATAAATTTCAATCTCCTTAATACATAAATTGTAAAAAAAGTTGGTGACATCTTTATCCCACATAGCTGACGTAGAGGCTTCTTTGTTCTTAGCCATAATGAGACTAATAAGAAAATTATTCAATTTTTCAAGAATGCTTACAAATATTAGGCAATACTGAGCAACAATGTTTAAAGTAAAGAGGTAGAATTTTAAAAGAGCTAGCATTAGCGAACATTACCTAACAAAACCGACTTGCCAAAAATGCTATCCCAATTAGGGTAGCTAAAAAAATAAATAATTTAGCTTAAAATTTAAAAATAAGTGATATCAAACAACATTAGGAAATATTTATCATCAATCCCGGATCCTTTAATGATGCTACATATATTATCAAGAAGCTAATTGCCAACTGTCCAACCATTTATAACGCTTCCATGTGAAAATGTCAGTTTATGAGTTTATTCTCATTTCAAAACTGATCACAACAAATAAATAACAGAAATAGAGAGAATAATAGAAATGTATTCGGGCTTTCCATAACAATTCCTCAATCAAAGAAATATAAGAAAAAATGTATTCAGCCAAATATGCTAATGAGTTTGTTCTCACTTCATAATCAATTAGGGAAAATAGTAGCAAAAAAATATTTCCTGTATTCCAATGTGACAGATCAGCAAAGCTTATATATTCAGAGACGAAAAATTCCAGGAAAAAAACAATTCCAAAACTGCAGTACGCATTCTGGCCTATTCGACTAATAAAAATTCCAAGAAATAGGGGGAAGATTTGAAATACGTATAGATGATTCTGAAGCTCAAATGTCATCACAAACTGAAAATAGAAGATATTAAACTCATTTGCGAAAGAGATCAACACATGATCGTGGCCACCACCCTAAACTAGAAGATGTCACTGATAACTTGATAATCGAAAAACTCCATGGAGATTATCCCAAAAAATTGAAATGCTACTTATGACGACCAAAGATAACTGAAGTCATTCATACTAAACTCATGATTCTTACGGTAACCAAAGACAACAACTTACAAAACAAAGAATGCAAATCGAAGAGGAAAATGGTCTGAATCTCCTCAGAGAGCGACAATTTTAGGGCACGATAGATCTAGATCGTTTAGATCTCCTCTTCGCACGCTGTGGGAGTTTAGGGCATGAACTGGGGAAAGCGGAGGGGTAAGTAATGTAAAAATTATTTGAAACGCTCGATCGCGGTGCTATAGGCGCGAGCCGCGGTACTATTATAAGTAAATTGTGTGTTTTACGGGAGGCGTCCTAAACGCGCGAAACAAATGCATAAGACGCATTTTCAAAACGCACAATCTGCGAATAAGCCCCCCCAAGCGGACCCTTAGTTTTATGGCTTCATAATGTAATATTTCTCCTAAATAATTTTTTTTAATAATAAAATGGTCTTGCCTTTTGATTTGGCCATTTTTCCATTTAGAATATATTTTTTTTAAGTTTAAAATAATTAATTTATAAAAAAAAATATTATTTTTAAAACTTTGCCGATATTTTATAACTTGATGACTGATGATTACGAAAAAAAATTAATTTATTATTTGTTATTGTGTACATTATTTCCTTCTCAAAAGGCAATAATACAGAACTAAAAAATTGCGTTTAATTGCTAATCACTACAAATATTTAGTGACATTGATATGAAAATAATTCTCAAATAAATTATACATAAATTGAGACACATATATACTCCCACATCAAAAAAAAAAAAAAAAAAATTACGGTAATTTTAACTCAGTTGTAATCTTAGTGTGCGTTTGGGAGAGCTTATTCATAGCGGTGGCGTTTTCAAAACGATACCCATTGTTTGGATAATGTGTTCTGACGGCGTATCCCTAAACGTCGTTCCTATTTTTGTATTAAGCGTGGATTGCGGGGTCGCAGGTAGGACCCCGCGATCCGCGTTTACTTGGAGCGAAAGTCATATTTGGTCTGCTCGACTGCTTCTTTCTCAAGCACAATCGAGATGTATCGCTCGTCTACCCTCTCTCGATCGAAGCTCGGCTCTCTTCTCCTTTCTACGAAGATAGCTCAACTCCTTCCTGCCACACTGAAGCCCCATTCGCCTGCTTCCTTCTCGCGCACGACCGAGACCTTGCTCGCCTACCATCGCTCAGCCGTCTCCCTCTCTTGATTGAAGCTTGGCTCACCTCTCCTCTCTACGGCGATCGCTCGACTCCTTCCTGCCGCACCTAAGCCCCTCTCGTCTCCTCTCCTCTCTGCGCCGAACAACGCTCGACCTCACCTCCCTCGCATGACCCGCCCCCTCTCTCAACAGAGACCCGCTCATCTCGCCACCTTTCTCACATCTCACCAAAGCATCCTTCCTAAAGGTATAAATTTTTTTTTTTAAGCAAATTAGATGGATGTCTTTTGCTGCCACGATTCCTCACCGGTAAATGAGTATTTACATATAATTTTATTTCATGAAGAATATGGTCATTTATCCAAAATCTAACTCTTTTTGAAACACACAAACCAAACAGTTAGACATTTTATCCAGTTCAACTATTTATCAATAATTTATTAGGATAAACATTTTATCTGAATAAACTGAACAGCCTTGGACAGAAGCTTAATAACGTGACACATAAATAAGGCCGTGATTTATAAAATATAAAAGTAAAATCAATTATTTTTAAATTTAAAAAAAATAAACTTATTTGTAACGATAACCTTACAAAAAAAGTCGCCGACCCGGCATGTCTCGGTTTCCGCGTTTCGAATTTCGGCAGGTGCAGCGAACCGATTCAAAGCCACGTCGCCCCCTTTCTTCAGGAGCAGTACGCGTAAATTCAATTAAATTCTATTTTCAAATTCCTTGAACTCGTCCTACACTTCCTTAAACCTCATTTTTCCTATTTATTTATTATTTTAATTATTTAATAATAACAAATCTATTATTATTTTATTTTTTAATAGTTTGGCATGCACCAAACTATTTTATTTATTTTTTAATTTCCAATAATGGTGGATGGCATGCAATTGGCATGAATTTCCATGACTTTGAATTATATTAATTATATTTGGAACATTAATGGATATATGGCATATTACAGGAGTAAATGAGCTGCCCCTTAGCTGATCAAAATATTTTGCTATAACTTTAGTGGCCAGCATTGGTTTCTGGCCGGGTGATGAACAGTTTATACACATTTATTTATTTATTTAGTTTAATAATTCAAAAAATCATTAATATAAACTCTAAAATCTCGATTTATGATAAACTTGAATATTAGGTGCTTATTTATTTATAAAAAGATTTATATATATATGTCACATAGTTCTTATTTATTTATATATGTAACATCTAAACTTCAATTTTTGCATGCATACCACATTGTTTTTGCATGAAATGATGTATCTCACGCTTCTAAAGAGAGTTGTTGCTATAGCCAAACCATCACTTGATGAATTTTTGCATCTCCCGCTTTTAAGCTGGTGAGACGATCATCATTGCTGACTATTTGTCTTTCCCCTCGATCTGTTTTTTTTTTTGTTCCGCGTGTGATCCCCAATGATTTGACAAATATTATTCACGTTCGTTGAGGTCGACCCCTTGACATGTGTCATATCTGGGATTGTTTGACTCGGCCTAGTGTATTCTAATCATATATATATATATCTATATATATATATATATATATATATATATATATATATGAAATATTTGGGCAATATAAATTTAAAATTTAAAGTATAGGTGTCAAATATATAATTACATAGTAATTTCGTGGTATGTATGTATGCAAATCTTCCTTAATTATTTTAGTATATCATATGCACTTTTAAAATAATAATCCGTATTCGAGATATGCTACACGTACGTATCAAATAAAAAATTAAATATTTAGATTACATTTTATAATAAATAATTAACTTCGCCTAATAATAAAAAAAATAGTGAATTGTATTCCTATAAATATTTATAATATCCCATAAAAAATAGTTTTTTATTTTCAGATGAACCAAGCACAAAAAAAATAAAAATATTAAAATTGTTTTTTAGTTTTTGCAGTTTAGGGAAGAAAACGTTGATGTTGTTGCAATATAATATTGGCCAGATTAGGTCCAGACTCTTCCGCCGGCCCACAAATTTGGTGGAAACTATTTGGTTAGAATGAACAAATGGAATCAGGCCCAAGAACGTTGAACATTGCGGCCATATTGTTTGCTATAATAAACTGATAAGCTTAAGATGAAAGAATGAAAAATTAGATGCACATTTTTCTATGCTTAATTTAAATTATTATATTCACAGAGCTGGCTGAGTATCTCATTCTCCACAATCAAATATGAGACATTCTTTTAATTGGTTTAAGGAAAAAAAGGAAGAAGATATGATATTCCAATTGTGAATGAAAGATAATATGTTAATTATATATATATTGATATAATTATTAAAAAACTTACCATTGGAATCAAAGTCCTCTTGAATAGATTTTCTATTGATTGAATGACTTTCTATAAGATGAAGAATCAACAGTCCAAATATTTTAAAATGAAACACTTCGGCGAAGCTCAGAATTTTTGGCATAAAGATTCTTAGGGACGAGACAATTAGAAAGACTTGACAATCGCAAGAAGTTTATGCTCGGAAGTTGTTAAAGAAATTTGGGGTTGATGACTCGAGAAAGACTGTGAGTTGACCAATTTCATCTCACTTTCAATTAGTTCAGATCAGTGTCCTAAAGATGATAAGGGAAAAAAATGCAATCGGTAGTTCAGTGGACTGTGTGATGTATGTCATTGTTTGTAATAGATTAGACATTGCACAAGCAGTTGGTGTTGTGAGCAGGCTCATGCATGATCCATGAAGGAGTCATTGGTAGGATGTGAAGAACATTCTAAGATATCTGAAGGGTTCAATTGATATTGACTTAGTATTTAAGAGGCAATCATGCAGTGCAGATTTGTGCATAGGCTACACTTATTCAGACAATGCAGGTGATATGGATAGGCGAAAATCTATGAAGAGCAATTGATTCACATTGGTAGGAGGTCCAATCAATTGAAGATCATTTCTTTAGTCGGTTGTTACTTTATCTAATACTGAAGCTGAGTATATGACAATTATAGAGACGATGAAAGAAGTAATATGGATGCAGTTACTATTTGTTTACTTCATTTTTTATCAGAAATCTTTGACGATGTTAAGTGACAGTTAAAGTGTAATATTCTTGGCTACATCTCCAGTTCACCATGCTTGTATCAAGCACATTGATGTAAGATATCACTTTGTTTGGGACTTGATTGAAGAAGACAATGTTCTGTTGAAGAAGATAGATACGAAGAAAAATGCAGCGGACATGCTAACAAAGGTACTATCAATCTAGAAGACCTATTGAATAGGTTTGGTGAATATTCAAGCTCAGGACTGATTGCTCAATCGGGCATTTTGAAGAACTACACGAGAATTGATCCTTTTGGGAGTGGGGGATATGTGGGCAACCATCTTGGTACAACTGATTTGGTGTTGGAGCTGAGTTGATCATCTCTCACTTATCTGGAAGTAAGAGATGAGGTGAAGATTGTTATATTTATGACTTTTATGTAATGTGTATATTATAGTTGATTTGTTTCTTTTTGGGGTATTCCTTATATGGCCTAATCCTCTTATATATATATAGAATATAAGACTAATGTGGGAGGTAAGGTGTTGAGAAGCGTTGAGTTGTAATCCCAAGCTGTTTTTTAGTGGAATCTTCCTCCCCGTGTAAGTAGGTGAATCAATTTAATACCGAACCACGTAAACCTTTGTGTTTGATTATTATTGTGTGAATTTCTACGCTTCCACATTGTTTTCTCATAACAATTTTGATATTCTTAATATCTTTGGAAAGATGACAGAATTCTCTACAATTTTCCTGTAGACTACTTCTGAAGAATTTTTTTGAAAAAATCACAACAATTGCTCAACAAAGAGAGGACAAGTACGTGAGAAAGCAACCATCAATATTTTAATTTTGAGATTTACTCCTCAGAAACGCCTCGAGCCTCATGCCTTGTTTTATAAAAATAGAACATCTCAATACTCAATTCCTCAACTTTAAACCTAGGATCTTTCCTTTTCTTATGCAAATGTGCAGCAATATCTAATGTTTTATATGCTTTTAAATTGAAACCAAATTATTACGGCTTCCCTGCTTGTTTTTTTTGTAAGCCCGAGTCTGTCCTTAATGACATTGCTCTATTCTTAGCATTTGCTAACAACTTCCAACATCAAGATTGTTAATGGCAGAATAAAGAGGACGATAGCTGTAAGCCCAATTTATATAGAATTTTATATATGGAATTGAAGGCCTGCGTGTATTGATTGCTTTTTATTGTCTTTTTTATCTACCCAGACTTTTGAATAGAATCTGCAACAACCGTGAGAAATTTATGTAGCGGGTTTCTTTGATGTAAATTTACATCCATACCACAAAATTGTTAATTCCTGTTTTGCTGATTATATTGTTGTTTTGTAGAGCAATTGAGTATAGATGAGTTCAAGTAATCCAGCATCATCACAAGGAATTATCAATCTAAAAGTTTATTGTTATTGCATTTTATTGTATGTGGTGTATACGTCTTACCATAAGGGGAGCTATGAAAGGAAATTTTACAGTTGCCCGCACAATCGCTCGAAAAATGATTGTAATTGTTTCAGATGAATGGAGAAAGCGACTGACCAAATGATATCAAGGACGTCTTAATCGGATTAGAATTTAGTGACCTGTGTTTATTTTATTACTATAGGGCTGGCTCTAATTACTAATTTGCCAAAAAATTTGAACATTGGCAATTGTTGTGATTTCTTCGTCGAGATTCGTCAGAAGCAGTCATTATAAAAATTGTTTCATCTTTCGAAACATATCAAGAATGTCAAAATCGGACGGGAATTGAATAATATGTGGTGATTTTATTCCTACAGGATGGTTCCAATTCATATTTTGCTATGAAATATGAACGTTTGTAATTTCTGTAATTTGTACGTCTAGATTCATCAGGAGCGGTCAACACGAAAATTGTAGAGAATTTTGTCATCTTTCCAAAGAGATCAAGAACGTCAAAATCGGACTAGATTTGAGCGATGAGCGGAGATTTTATCTTTCCGGAGTGTCTTCCCATTCCTACTTTGCCACAAAATTTGAACATTCACAAATTGCTGCCATTTTTTCCTCGAGATTTGTCAGGAGCAGTCTACAAGAAAGTTGTAGAAAATTCAGTCACCTTTTCAACGATATCATGAACACAATAAATGAATGAGAGTTGAGCGATATGCAATGATTTATCCTTGCTGCATGATTCCCATTTATATTTTATCACGAAATATGGATGTTTGCAAATTCTGCAAGTTGTGCGTAGAGAATTACTTCATCTGTCAACGATGTGAATAACATCAAAATGGGATAAGAATTGAACAATGTATGATTATTTTATTGTAACAGCTAAATTTATATATATATATTATATATATATATATATGTGTGTGTGGTCAAGCCTTTTACTCCTGATTATGTTCACAGAGGCTACCGCAGCAAATAAGCTTGGCGATTGGCTTATTAGCTGACACGTCAGAGCCCACAATGCTAGGCGATTATGTTCATACTAAATTTAATTATATGTGTTACCTATTTTGAAAATTTCGACCTTTTGAGCTTACCTTGTTAGAGGAAATATTACATCAGGACGTAGTTTGTGTTAGGAGTCTAATGGTGGGGCGTCAATTGTTAAGCGGGCCCCACAGTAATACATTGGCCTTGACCAGTATAAAGAATGATGAGACTCACTTAACACGTGGCTTATGTTATTATTTTTCCGCTTGTTAAGCTCCCCTCGTTTATTTGCCTTCCCCCGATTCGTAAGTTATTATTTTGTAAACTAGAAATTAGCTAAGACAGATATTTATTCACTTGTATCTAGGGCTGTCAAAACGGCTCGTTGTTCTCGAATAGCTCGTGTTCGACTCATTAAGAAGCTCGTGTTCGGCTTAATTTTGTTCGATAAGTTAACGAGCCGAGCACGAACTAAGATGTGTTCATTCGTGTTCGACTCGTTTTGGCTCGAAATACTACTCATCAAGTTCATATATTAAGTATTACTTTTAAAAAAAATTAATTGACTACAAGGCTACAAAGATTTATAACCAATTAAAATATTGATTAAGAAAATATAATAAAAATTATTAAATTAGATTCAAATGATGTTTTAATATAAATAATAATTTTTAAATCTTGCTCAAATCCTTTTTGTCTTATGGCTACATGATTAGGGATGTTAAAAGGACTCTTTGTTCGTGAACAGCCCGTGTTCGGCTCGTTAAACAAACGAGCCGAACACGAACACACTTTTTGAGCTCAAAATATAAACGAGCCGAACACGAGCGAGCACTCGTTTACACCCCTACTTGTATCTTGAATCTGCACAAAATTAAATAAATAAATAATAATTTGTATTCACATAAAAAGGAAACCGAAATCATAATTATCCCACTTGGATTTCGACTCCCTCCACCATCGATATATAACCCATCCAATGCAACCAATATACGCACCTCAAGAGCTAACGAACAAACAAGCAATGAAAATATATCCTCTTCATCTTCATCATAAATCAACCGGCTTCCTCCCTCGCCCACCAATCCGGCGCCGAACACGCCTCCCGAAGCCTCGGCCACCACCACCACGACAGAATCCTTCCACGGCGGCGGCGAGAAGCTCGAACTGCCCCAAAGTTGGCGGCGGAGCATTAGAGGCCAAACCGGCCTCGGCTTCGCCGGCAACGGAGAGGAAGGTCTATGAGGATAACTGGTTCGATGGCCTTGCCATCAACTACATGTCAAGTTGCATACAAGCCACTTTAGGTGGAGATCAAATATTCAAGTCATTTAAGTCTAATATTTTTTTATATGGCTTTGTTTCTATTTTATTATGTCATGGTTGAAATAATAATTTATATGTGATTATGAATTTGTAGGGGTGAAGATAAGGAATGGGGAGAATAGGGAAGGGTATGAGGGGTTGGTGGAGGCAGCGACCATGATTTCGAGAAGGCATGGAGCCATGGAGCAGCAGGAGAAAGTTTTGGAAGCACTGAACAGGGCTTTACCAGAGTTTATCTTCTCCATGGCAAGTTCTTCTTTTAGTATATACATAATTGCTATGAATAGTATTAACTAAGCATTAATGTTTCTTTTTTTTGTTAGTTGGTTGGTTGGTTTAGTTGAAAAAATTTCATAAAAATTATTATTACACTTTGAGCTTAATTTCTCTCTGTTTATTGAGCATAAAATTGACAATAATATGCCTGTAATCGAATTTGTAATCTATGTAAGATGCCTAAATTTTCTATAATTTGTTGTTCGCGAACAAACTTTTGTTCAACATATTAAGTAACTCGTGTTCGGCTTATTTTTTAAGCAAATGAGTCAAGCACAAACAATTCTTTTGAGCTTGAAATATAAACTAGCCAAACACGAACAAAGAGTTATTTGTTCGTGTTTGGATCATTTTGGCTTGAAATTAAATTATATATAGAATCAATAAGCTTTATTTCTAAATAATTTAATTGATTGCAAAGCTTAAAAAACTATAATCAAATGAAACAATTAATTAAAAAACATATAATAAAATATAAATTAATATAAATAATAAGATTTAAATCTCGCCGCTGCAATTAACATCCTACTACGACTATAACACTAGGGTCGTCAAAATTGCTTATTGTTTGTGAACAACATATGTTCAGCTCATTAAAGAAACGAGCTGAATACAAATATATTTTTTGAGCTTGATATATAAATGAGCAGAATGAACACGATATTTTTTAAGGCATGAGCTCGCTCTAACTCGACCAATTTAAGCCCACATTATGTGTGTATCAAATATGTGTGTATCAAATTTATGCTAATCCAACCAATCTCCTAAAATAATAATAATAACTGATGTGTGCTAAAGAACTAGAATATTCAGCAAGAGTAGTGGTCAGAAGCAGCTCCAGTCTTCGTCGGACGCACGACCATTAGTCGAAGGTAGCCATGAATCCATGTGAAGATCATAAGGATTCTGATGCTCCTCATGATCTGAAGGGTGCGGTAAAGAGCTAATCCGGCAGCGGAAAGCTTGAAGGTGGAGCGCCTTCGCGAGAGGATGCGGCCGTGTAGATCCATGTATTTTGAGCACTGTAAGATCAGGCTATGGGTTTGTGAATCCATAAATCATGCTGCTGTCTTGAGTGCGGTACTCGGCGTCAGCCTGAGTGGAGATCCTTTGGGGAAGACGACGCTCACTGGACTGCAGCTACCATACCTTTCACACAAACATACATAACATGCCTTACATAACATTGATTTTTCAATATATAAACTTTCAAATAAATTTAATTATTCAAGACAACCTTTTTCCTAAAATAGAACAATTAGTTCATTCATGTTTGGACATATAGACAATGGTGAATGGGGAGGCTGCGCCATCATAAGTTTACATGTATGTGTCGTAAAGTGATTGTTTTGCATCAGGACTCCAATCAAAATCTGTCAGATGTACAGACAGACTTACCTATGTATTAAACAAACTAGCCGAACACGAGATGTTCTCGAACGACGAGCCAGTTTAACATCCCTAATGTTAATATATATAAGTAATATATTATATTAATTATATAACTTATATTATATAAATATATAATATCTATATTAGTATATTACTAATATAATATATTAATATATTATTATTATTAATTTATTATATGTTATAATTTATAAATTTTAATTTTTTAAAATATCATAAATTTTTTATATATAATTATTTTAAATTATTTTATATTTTGAACAATAACGATTCGAACATGAACAAACACATCACTATTTGTGTTTGGTTTGTTTAACTAACCAAACAAAAAAAAAAATTGTTCACATTCGTCTCGTTTAATTATTGAACGAATCGAACACAAACTCATTGACGAACCGAACATGAACTGTTCGCGAACAACAAGTTTTTTTGACAGCCCTAATTGTTTTTCTTATAATATTTGCTTCGAAGTCTTGAAAATTGGATTGAATATGAAACTAGAAAGAAGAGAAGTTAAAATAATTTAAATAACATAATATTTATACAATAATGATATATATATTAAATGATGAATATGATTTTAAAATTTTGGGAGATGTTATTTAGATTATTATCTCTATATATAAAATAATTCCTCTAAACCAATGTTTGTAAATGGAGCAATATCATTAGGATTGAACTCAAATAATAACTAGGCAGGTATTTACATACATATCATTGAATTCATATGCATTTTTATGTCAAATATTTAAATTTTATATTTATTCATTTGCTAACTAGTATCAATTGCTAAATTATAAACTGCCTATCAAACCAATTTTGCATGCATTAAAAAGGTATATTTCATTTTTTTTTTTAAGTTAAAATATTGATATTTTTGTACGTGAAATGAATGATTTGGGTGGTATATTTGTAAAAAAAAAAAATGTAATCTTTCGCCGTTAGATATAAATGCAAATACATAGGAATTAGGTGGTATGTATGTAAAATGCCCCCCTAAAAAAAACTAACAAATTAGTTAAAAACTTTAAAATTCAGATCATATATAAGTTTTCTCAAATACGATATAGCATGATGCATTTAAATATGATAAAACTCGTTCATTTGCTATTTTTATACATCTAAATTCATGCCATTGAATTCTTATTAATTTATATACGTAACATCTACTCTTTTTTTTCATGATTATGACATCTTAATTAATTTATAAATGGAATAATAAATATTGCAGACATTACATGAAATATATATTTTCAGGAATAAATTTTGATGAAATATTATGACTAGAACTCTATAAAAGTAAATATAAATATTTATGTGTTAGATATAAAAATACATTAACTTTAGTGGTATACATGCATGTAAATCCCCTTTTTAAAATGACACTAATCAAGCAAATGGGAGGATGGCAATTTAACATTCTTATGGAGGAATAATTCATCAATTTAGTAGCCCTCCTATATATGACTCTTGAATAAAATTAAGTTGCTAAATAAGAACATCAACACTTTCTTGAAAATGTTTGGAATCTTCCTATTCATGTACATCTACCTCAATTTTTTTGAGTTGATGCCAAGGTTTTTACTACGACTTATCTCAATTACTTGAATAACCTCATAAATAATGAACAATCTTCTTACCATCATGCAACATGTTGTCCTCCTATTCTCATATACGAGGCTTCGACTGTTAATGTTTCACTTGATTCTCCTTTTAATTCATTAACAAATCATATCGAAATCTACCCCCTGCATTTCCTTGGATATGTTTTTGCAAACAACGGCCACAAATGCTACAACCCAATATCATCAACATCTTGACATGTCCATTTTCCCATTTAAGGAATCCAACTAATCATCTTCACATCTTCTCACTTTTATGTTGATCTCTATCTATTATTTCCCTTTTCTTTAAGCAGGAGTGTAAAAATTCAACCCACTTGATAACCCGACCTGAATTAGACAAAAAAAATTAGGGTTTAGTTTAGCCCAATTTCCCTTGAACCAGAACTTGGCGAGTTTGACTTGAATTTGATCTTAACAGTTGTTATGCATTATGAAAATCTAACACTTAGTGTTTTATGAAGATGTAAATTTTGATTGTCAACGAACAACTTAATATTTTGTGTCTTTTGCCTTTATTCTAATCTCTTGATGTGTAGAGAACTAACACATCTAGCACTCTCGGTCCTTATCATAGAAGCCATTGAATTCATTTGTTTTTGTTGATTGCTGAAAAAAAAAAATTGTAAGCACTTTTTGCAACCAATATTTCTTCATTGAGACAATATCTCAGTCAAGACACCCACTATTAAATTCATCTTTAATGCCAACCCTAAACATATAATTATAGCTTATCATTTCATTTAGGATTAAATTAAATTTTATGATGCATGGACATTTCTAATTAAAAATTTAAGCAGTGTCGGATCCGCCACAAACCTAGACACGTGTTGGACACATCCCCAACATACGTGATATAAATAATAGTAAAAAAAGAATATGTGTCTGTCTTTTACGTATGTCTTTTCAAGTGAATTAAAAATTTTTGAAAAATCCTTTTTTAGATAATAAACATATATGATAAATAATCATAATTATAACTAAAAAAGGTTAACTTTTATTTATAAGGGTTAAACTTATATAGAACTATCTTATTATCCATTAAATTGAAAGTTAATGTTAACTAAAATTTTTTTAAAAGCTAATATTATTAAATTTATTCTTTTCTCTTTAATATTATTCATATTATTTTTTCTCAAATTTATTTAATTTTTAAACTAAATGAAGATAAATGAGCTTCCCTTCAATTAATATATATCAGACATCAAAGACACTAATTTACCAACAGTCCTAATAATTACAACTATTTCCGTTCTATTTCCTGATAAACGATGCTTCACTACATATATATATATATATATATATAAAGCATTAAATTTTCTTGAAAAATGCCTAAAACTGACCTAAGCATCTCGAGGCCTTTGAGGCGGCGTTCTTTTTAAAATCTTGCAAACTTCCTCCATTCTGGCAACACCATCAAAATTTTCAAGAGAACTTTTTGCAAGAATTACAACAATCTTTTTCTCCTGGCTTGTCGGCACCTGCGAGGTATATTTGCAAAACTATATAATCTGTTCCTTCTCTATAATGTGGGGGAAAGTTTAGGTCTATTAAATCTTATCTAATATAGTTGTGCTGATCTTTAATTTTGAATAGAAATAAATTAGGAAGTTTTGCACACAGACCACTCAATTCTTATTTATTTACATAATAACCCTTTTTTTTTTTAACATATACTTTTACAATTTTATAGGTGAGGGAGTCAGAAATCCACCGAAAAAGGGAGAAAAACGTGGTCTACATTCGTCACTGCAGGTGCTATCTGCCTCTCATCCGATTCATATATATATATATATATATATCATTATCTTCTCAAAGCTCTTTATGATGAAATCTTCCCCTAACACTGTCATGCCCTTAAAACGTAATTTTTTTTAATTATTTATTTATCACTTCACTTTAGTGCTCATTTACATGCTTGCAGAGATTAAGTAAGATATTTAAGCATTGATACAAATTGGTAAATAAGATTTTAATTGCATAAGTCATGAATCTAGAATTATATATATGGTCAAGCATTAAGAGATTAATTGTAAGTGCTTAATGTGGTTTAGGTTTTTGGAGGCAACAAATTGTGTGGGGATGTGCACTAATCTGTGCAAGTTGCCTTCTCAGAAATTCATTTACAAGTCTCTTGGGATGCCCACCACCATGGTTCCCAGTAAGCTTTCATTTTTCCATTGCATCACCATTTTCTCTCCATAACCTAATAATTGTATCAGAAAGTGCCGCACCGATCACTCACACATGCTACTAATTTTTTTATGTATTTATATGTCTGATTTTTAAAATTTTAATGCCTATATATATATATATATATATATATTAAAATTTAAATAGATTAAAAAAGCTGTCAAAATAGCAAGCATGTAGTTCAGCATGCATGGAAATGAAAGCGACAGGTTCTTCTGTCTTCTAAACGTATCTGCTTTCTACAAACAACCACATTTCAGTAGTAAGAAAAAAGGAAGATTTACAGGCATACCACTTAATTAATTCATATAAATTTACGGATCTAACACCTTGATTTCAATTTTTATGTATATGGCACTTTATCTATGTATGAAACATGTATTTCACTTTCTTAAAATTAAGATAGTACTAATTTATTTTGTCTGATGTGAGAAATTTTAGATGATATAAGTATAAAATGCAAAGTTTTGGTGTTAGATATAAATACTTAAAAAAAATCAAGTATTGTCAACTCAAAATAAATCATTAAAACACTCAAAAGTTAGAATAAAACCAATATGTAACGCAAATGTCTAAGGATGAATTTTTCGTGGCTATTCCTAAATCAAGAAATTTTCTAAAAGATCTATACATTTTCAATATCCTTAAGGTGGGGACTACAATAGGACTTGGGCATCCTGCAATGATCTTTGTTTTTTGTTTAAGGGTTGCAGAAAGTATGAGGGGTTTAGGGTTCTAAACAAAAAGATAAAGCAGAGATGATAATGGAACTGTAGCTAAATTTGATCAGAAACAACCTAATTCCAGAAGAATTAAAGTTCCATTAATGAACAGTAAGATACACTACGTACAGACAATATATATTAGCTATGGTCAAGATCTGGTGAGCTAATCAAGGGGCCACGTACCCATCACTCAGGGTGCATGATGGGATTTACCAGAAACCAAAAATAAATTTTTTTTATCACAATTTCTGAATCAAACTTTCTTACGTTGAAATATTTATAAAAAAGCCCAGCAATTGAACATCATGCACATACACTTATTTCTAAAGAAGAGAAGATAACAGTGAAGAAGCCACCACTAACAAATGTGTGTGGTTAAGAGCTGAAAAGGTCCCACTGCGGCAGCCCAACGGTCTCTTCGATTTGCACTTAAATTATTATTTATGATAAAATCATTGCAGGAAGGGATGTGCACAGTCAAAGATGTTATAATATGTCGCCCACTAGTGAAACATAATTTAATTGTTATGAAGAAAAATTAGGAACGCTTGGTCAACCTTGTTAAGATTTGATGATGTTGAAGGAGAAGGTTAAAGAGCAATGTGGCATAAAAATATTAGGTGTGCCATGTACTTAAGGACCGAGAATAATAGGAGAGCGCATCTGTATGCAGATTCTCATTCCTCACAAACTCTTTCATGTAATTCGTTGTTGGCTGTAGGTGTGTTGCACGCATCCAATACTAAAAAGCTAAATCTTAATTTTATAAATCAGTTAAAGTTTTGTGCATGTACTAAATTTTAAAGTTTAATAACTAGTATTTTTTTAAAGATGATGATATTGAAGAAAAATGCTAAAAAAGTAAGGTGGTATTAAATAGCTCATATGTTAGAGAGGAAATATTATGTTCGGACATCACACATCTATACGTCCTGTCACGGAAGGTCACATTGGCGCAAATTCACGTGTATGTGATCTGACCTCCCATGATTGGACAAACGGACGTAATATTCTTTCCCGTGATAGGAGGATATCTAAGGTCGCCTCCTTACAACAAAAAAAAAAAAAGTAAGAAGAGTTTCACCTTTTGTTTTTTGAATTAGTTTGTAGTTATTTTAAGTTATTTATTTAATTCAAAATTGATTAATTGGATCAGTGTAAAATATTGCAAAAAATATAATAGTAAATACCATTTCATAATTTTTATCACAAAATTTTGGAAAATGCAACAATTTAGAAATCGATAATTTTGAAAAGGAAAAATCTAATCAGCATATAAAATTAATAATTAATAGAAGTTTTTAATCATCATATAAAATTTGTTAGTCAAGTTACTCCACTAAAAATTTGAAACGGTTTTCTTCAAACTATAGATTTAAATTACTTGAAGAAAAGGAGTATTCCATTGATAACTACATATTTTAAGAAGAAAAGTGCTTTTAAGAGAATGAAAGAAAATAAAAAGAAAATCAAGGCAGAAAATAACTAGAATGTTTTGCAAAGACAGTGAGTAAAAGCAAGGGAAAAGAGATCAAAGTGAATGAGTTAGCCTAAAAGTGTAACTATATTATGAAATTACTTCATTTGAAAAGAACAAGGTAGGATGATACGGTTTGCTTTAAGAAAAATATTATTACTGTTTAGAAAACCAACAACCAAAAACTTGATGTGCGTGTCCGTGTGCGTGTCCGTGAATATACATTTATAGCTTTTGTTGAGCTTTGCTTTATCTAAGCCAAAGAAGAATTACAAAAATTACAAGAAGAATTTCTTAAAATAAAATTATAAAGAATATACTACAATACATAACTTTAATTAGAAATTGTATTGGTATGTCAAAATTAATTTAATTTTACATT
Organism: Phalaenopsis equestris; assembly: GCF_001263595.1. Classification (NCBI taxonomy): domain Eukaryota; kingdom Viridiplantae; phylum Streptophyta; class Magnoliopsida; order Asparagales; family Orchidaceae; genus Phalaenopsis; species Phalaenopsis equestris. The sequence goes on along the minus strand of NW_018165280.1, from coordinate 794,014 downwards.
AAAAATTTTACTTTTCTAAGGATTCGTGATTTATAAAAATTATCTTTATAATCTTGAATTTTGATTAGTCTGTAAATTCATATTGCTCAAACCAGTTTCCTTCAAACAGAACTATAAAAAGAAGAGAGAGGAGAGAGATTTAGCAAGAGAAAATGGCATGTATCCTTTATTTAAAAATTTTGGATGGCTCTTATTATGAATAATTAATACAAGTTTTATATCCTGAATATTATAATTAAATACGTTGAAAAAATGGGAATATTTTAAAAGACAGGCTTAAGATTAAGCATGAATTTAGTGAAATCAAAAGTAATGATTAATATCAATATTATTGTAATACCAAATAAATTCAATGTGTCATAGCTTTATTAATTAATTTATATTGTGCAAAAGAATAGATATATAAATCACCGTCTTAACATATCAAAATAAAGTAGTGTATCAGGATAAAAATGCAATAAAATATTTCATTATAATTTAGAAGGTAGATTTATGAATTTAAAATTCTAGTGTTTTGCATGAATCAATAATCTTGATAACCACTTAATAAAAAAAAAATAAAAAAAATAAAAGAAAACTAACATTTCAATTGTGCCATTCAAATGGATGGATATTAATAAAAAAAGATGAATATATATATATATATATAGTAGTTGAAATATTTGCACGTGATTTTATACTTTATAATATTGTATTATTGCTTGAATAAATAGTTACTAAACATTTTGCATTATTTGATTGTTGTTAGATGAATACTTTGATTCACGGTTGCCGATTGTGACGAAACGAATCGCACAAGGAGGTGTGAGATTGGCCGTCGTTTTGAATCGGGTGCTTGGAGATCAAAAGCTTCATCATATTCCGTCCCCAACCTAAATATATTTTAATTTTCTTTTATTTATTTATTTACAATGACTAATTATTGTACCTAAAATATATATATATATA
>NW_018165280.1:791610-792993 GCF_001263595.1 Phalaenopsis equestris | reverse complement strand
AAAAAGAACCCAATGGAGAAAAAGGATTCATGTAGCCAACCCCACATAGTGGGATTAAGACTTTGTAGAAGCATGCATGCACATGTATATTTGGAAAATTTGATTGTGCACACCACATATGCAGGACTTGAACCTATGATCTATTGATTGAAAGACAGATCTCAATAAACAGACTAAGGTGGCCTTTAGAAGATGCTAGCTAGGGAAAAATTATTTGGCCATACAAAACCAAGAATTGCACAAAATAAAGTGAACGCCTTATACATATAACCTCAACAGAAAGAAATGATGTGATTTGGATGTTAAAACAATATAAATGATGAGTAATTATAAATCAGCAGATAAAAAAGACTTAATTTGACTTTGCATGTTTCACCTCAAACTCAGACTTTGAAGACCAGAGCTGTGAAATTGTCTTCGGGCAAACTCCACCTGCAGACGACCCAGCACTGAAGCAGCCCTGCTACCAAAAATCATGTAATTTCAACTCAGAATTTATTGCTGTTTCTAAAAACAGCAACGAGCATTAACTTTAAATTAACTTCAAATTCATTGCAGGCATAGCGAAGCAGACATATGGAGTGGATTGTTCCAGCTGATGATATCCATCATAATTTAGAGTTATCCGAACTATACAAAAGCATAGAGAATATGTCATCCTCAGTTGGCCTAGCTCTCTGAAACTATATATAGTAAACCGAATTACAAGAACTAGTTATAGTTTTATATTAACGGCAATAAACTCAAAATTTGGCACATTACTTCTTGTATTTCCCATTCAAAACCATATAATGTTTACGAGTATATGCATATCTTCAGCTCTCTATAATTCAATCTTTCCTGAAGGAATGAATGGTCTAGTTTAATGACCACCATCATGGAGCAAATGTAGGCTTTGATATTAGGATGGATTTAAGAGGAGCATGAGAAAAGGTAGCACCCCTCATAACTTTTTCATATACTTCTAAATACGTAATATATAAATACGTAATATGTGTGTGTGTGTGTGTGTAAATACGTAATATATAAATACGTAATATGTGTGTGTGTGTGTGTGTAAATACGTAATATATAAATACGTAATATGTGTGTGTGTGTGTGTGTGTGTGTGTGTGTGTCTGTGTCTGTGTGTCTGTGTGTCTGTGTGTGTCTGTGTGTGTGTGTGTGTGTCTGTGTGTGTGTGTGTGTGTGCGCGCGCGCGCGAGAATAACCTGGCTAATTGGTGCGGCCTCAGGCGTAAGTCCCTCGGGTCGGGGGTTCGAAACTCGTGGTGCGGGCTCTTCGAATCAGAAGCAAGCACACCAAGGTTTTCAACCCTTTGGGGGAATCAATATTTGGCGCCCGCTGTACCAAATATTGATTTCACCTTTTAATATATATATA
>NW_018165280.1:780512-791352 GCF_001263595.1 Phalaenopsis equestris | reverse complement strand
TGCACAACTCGATATATATATATATTTGTATATATAAACATTCGTAATTAGATTTTTGCAATAGTAAAAAAGATTTATGCCCCCTCCAAATAATAAGAATTAATTTATGTCCTCTTCTTTGGCGCTGAGATATGATGTTGTTGCATGGCTTTGCTTGTTAGTCCACATCTAGCATTTGGAAGAAACATGGAGAAGAAAAGAGAGAGAGACAACCTTGAGATTACATTTCATCCATACTTGTTTATATTTTATGCAAAATGTTGGAGGTTATGAAAATATGAGTTGTTTTAAATCACATGGATTTCGTGGTCATTATCCTTATAAATAAGGATAACTTTGGATGTTAAATTACAAATGAGAATTTATCAAAATTGGGATTTAACCTTTTATTAAATTTGAAATTCAAAAACCTTATAGAAGATATGATCTCATAGTACAAGCTCGAGGCTTCTTCATATCACGTTCAATTAATCATGTTTCATTTTTTAAAAATTTTTTTTTATTACCCTTTATAGTTCTTTGATGGTAGGAGAAAAATATAGTATAATGTCCTAGAAAACTACCAAGTAAATATGAATCATTATTCATAACAAGAATATTTTCTTAAGATGAATGATAGTGTTAGCATTCTTGGATATATTTGAAAGTAACTCTGAGCTTGAAATATGAGTAATAAAATTCTTTTATTCCATAAAATACTAAATGAAATGGCCATTAATCTCAATGTGGCTAGTTATTTCATGGGCAAATGGATTACAAGTAATATAAATAGTTGTCCAATTGTTAAATATAATCTCGAAGGTTGTGTACTTAACACACCAAATTCTTCCAGAAGTCTTTTGGCCAAATTAAACATCTCACATGTGGATTGTAGTGTAACCATGTATTTGTCTCAGCATTGAACTTATCATCATATTTCCATTTTCCTACTTTTTTTGTGCAACCAAGTTACCTCGAAAGTGAAATTGTCTTAGCATTAAATTGAATATTTACATACGATAAACCGCACGAAAAGGTGTATTGTGGTTATTTAGGTGATATTAAGGATTTGAGAATTATGCATGTAAAGATGAAAAATTTAGAGTTGGATATGCAAATACACAAGAATTGAATGATATGTATGTAAACGTTTTTTTTTTTCCAAAAAACCTATTGTTTTCAACAATACTTAACCCTTTATAGAGCAGATAAGATCTCAAATTTCTTCAAATCCTCTTTTCAGTAAAAGTAGTTTTGTGCAGTTTCAACGGTATTCGAAATATTTATATCTCCAAACTAAAAACTTGCAGTCACATGTTCGAAGACTACCTGGTTGATTAAATGCATTATTGAAACTTGCATAATTACTAGGACCTATTTTCAGATCCCTCTGATCTCACATACGTAGCTTTTACTGTTATTAATTTCCATGTAATATTCCAAAATTCTACTGTATCGTGATGAAGCCTTCTAAAATCAGTAAGCGTGGCAAAGATAAACGTCACATGTAAAGCACTAAAATACAGTGGAAATATAGCTTGTTTATTTACTATAAATATGTTGCATAAAAAATACACTGGAAATTATCATTTAGATAAGGTTAAAAAGTTTGTACTGAAAAGAGAAATCAAGATCATACATTATATTCGAAACAATATGCGGACAAAATGAAAAGATATAGATAAATCGAAGTTTACCTCAGCTTTCCCTGTCAATGAAAACTGGGTTAGCTTCAAGTACATCTGTGAGCATCTTAAAGATAGCCTTTATTTCATCTTGAAATGATTCCTTATTCCAACATGCAGTGACTTTTTCTTCAGAAATATTTGAGAAAATTTGATCATAAAGAAAACTTATTTCTTCATTTGAATTGTATGGAGGGAGGCCTAACTCTGAATGTTTTTCCTGAAGAAGGTTTGCCAGTATTTCCTTGTTCCATGCTCCATTACTGCTGTCTTGCCATGCATGGAAAAGCCTCTCAGTTATATCATCCAGAAGATTCTTATCATTTAAAATCTGTGATTTTCATTTCCGAGAAGGTTTAATTAAATATTGATCACATACTATAAGAAATCATAAAAAGATAGACATCATTTATACGAATAATAAAAAGAAATGTTCAAAAACCTAATGTGTATATTCACATGGACTTAAATAGGGTATTACAATGTTTTACAATTAAACCCCAAGACTTCTTTAATATTTCCTTTTTACCAATATGACCCTAAATAAGGTCCAATTCTGAATCCTCCCCCTCAAGATGGCCAAAAGATATCTACTAAGCCCACCTTGTCACATAACCTAGACAAATCTAATGAACTAAGTCCTTTAATGAGGCAGCCAACCACTTGCTCTCCAGTACCACCATGACTTAGCACCAATAACCCGTTATTTAGCTTTTCCTTGATGAAGAATTTATCAATCTCCACATGTTTGGTTCTATCGTGTTGCACCGGGTTGTTGGCAATGTTAATTGCTGACTTGTTGTCGTACCACAACTTCATTTAAGTTCCTTGGTCCACCTTGAGCTCTACCAACGAGACTCTCAGCCACATCATCTCGACTACTCCTAAGGCCATGACTCAGTACTCTGCCTCTGTTGTTGACCTCACTGCTACTGACTGTTCCTTGCTCTTCCAAGAGAACAAGCTCCCTATGAACATGCAATATCTTGAAGTAGATCTTTTGTCATATGCACAACTCGCCCGATCAACGTCATAAAAACACTCAATTTTTACATGCTCATTCTTCCTCAAGATCAAACCCTTCTCTATTGCACTCTTAAGGTACCTTAAAATCTGATACACTGCATCCATATGACCCTTCCTTGGACATGCATGTAGTGGCTCACACGCTCAGTGCAAAAGAGGCATCAGGTTGAGTGTGACACATAAAGATCACACGACCCACCAATCTCTGGTACCTCTCACGATCAACCGGTTATCCTGCCTCTGCACTCAGCTTAGTCTTCTATTCAATTGAAAAGACTGCAGGATTGCACCCCAACATGCGTGTTTCCATGAGATCTAGTACATACTTTTTTTGGGAAAAGACCACTCCCTCAAGTCCACGGGTCACTTCAATCCCAAGAAAGTATATAAATTGTCCAAAATCCTTCACCTCAAATTCATTTGCCCAATCTTACCTTTAGTTGGAAAATCACTAACTCATCGTCACCAGTGATAATAATACCAACATATACAACAAGTATAATGGTGTGACCTCCATGTTGTAGAAAGAACACCGTAATGTCTGCATTACTTTGTTGATATCTCATGCCTACCATAGCTATTCTAAACATGTCAAATCAAGCTTGAGGAGACAACTTCAAGTCATACAATAATTTCCAGAGCTTACACAAATTGCTCACTGTCTAGACGTACCAAATCCTAGTGATATCACCATATATCCCTTTTATAGTAACTCACCATAAGGAAATGCATTCTTCACATCAAGTTGATGTAATCTCCACCCACCATTCACTGCCAGAAAAATCAATGTCTTCGCTGAGCTTATCTTTGCTACTGGGGCAAATATTTAATCATAATCAATGACATATGTCTGACTGTACCATTTCACCACCAATTGTGTTTTATACTGTTTCACTTTCCCTTCTGGAGTTTGTGAAAATCCACTTGTACCAAACTGACTTTTTTCTCGTTGGTCGTGGCATTATCTCCTATGTTCAATTTTTAACATGAGCTTTAAGCTCTTCATGCAAAACCACTTTCCATTTGGGATCCTCCTTAGCAACCTACCAACACTTTGGGTATAGAGAAAGTGTCTAAAGAAGCAATGAATGCTCCATGTAAATGTGATATGTTAGAATATAAAACAAAGTTAAAAATCTCATGCTCCCACCCAAAATGATTGAAAGATGTCCCGTATTTATGTGTGAGGTCCTCCTTAAAGTTGGGGGGTTAGGAGGAGGAATCATATCACCCGAGAGTACTGAGTCGGAGGTGGATGGTGTAAGTGTTCCAAGGGTTAGGAAAGAATGGGAGAAGAAACTAATTGGCACAAGTGACACTGCAGACACCATTCACTCATTCTCCTTCCATTTCTATGTATACACTCTTAGCTCAACTTTAACCTAAATCCTACCACCTCTATGTTCGCTCTCATTTTTCGGTTCCTTAACTGATTCATCCCACATCATAGGACAATGCATTGCTCCCACATGTGCCACTCTCTCACAATTGCTACTCATCCCCTTATCTAATATCTTCAGTATCTGGCAAGTCACCAAAGGTTGAGGTTACCACTTGGGTGTAGTATGATTTAAATTCTCTAAATGACACATCCATGATCATAAAAAATCTCTTCTCTATCAGGCTACAACAAACATACCTTTTTTGGGTGGCATAACAACCTACGAACACACATTTTATAATTTTGGGATCCAACTTCCCAAACGATGATCTATTATCCTTCACAAAACATACACATCCAAACACCTTCAATGTGAGGATCCCACCATTATCTCCTTTAAACATATGATAACGAGACTTTCAATCCAACACCTCGAGGGAATCCTGTTGATCAATTGAGCAACTATAAAAACTACTTGCTCCCATAAGTGCTTTAGGATATTCGTTGTAATCATGCTTCGGGCTACTTTTAGAAAGTGTCTAATCTTCCTCTCTGCTACTCCATATTGTATTGATGTGTATGAACATGTGGTTTGATGTTGTATCCCTTGGACAGACAAGTATTCTCTAAATGTTTTGTTGATATACTATGTTTGATTATTATACTTCAATACCTTGACTGCCACACAATATTGAGTTTGCATTGCCTTTCGAAAGTCTTTAAAGCAAGAAAACATATTACATTTATTTTTCATCAAATATAATCAAGTAACATGAAAAAAGTAATCAATAAAGATAACAAAATATCGATACTCATTCATATAACTTGTAGAATAAGGTCCCCAAACATCAAAATGTATAAAGCTAAGAATACTAAAATTTCTATTCCCAAAACTAATATAAGAGCTTCTAGCAAGCTTCTCAAACTTGCAAGTATCACAAATAAACTTTTGTTTATTTGTCTTTTCATACAGAAAACGATACAAACCGACTCAATAAACTAAAACAACAGTCTCATGCATCTGTGATGTAGCAACAACACATCCTTCACACTCTTCTCTTTCTAGATTCTCCTACTATATTCTCTATCATGGATGTCAAAGTTGAGTTCATCCCCTCCTAGTCCAAGTATCAAAATTCACTATGCCAAATTTCAGTCCTAAATGTCAGACCGTCTCTTTCTCTTGGAAGATCAACTTAGGAATATCAAAAGAAAAACATATTTTAGTTAGAGAAAAATGATGCCAATCGATAAAACCCTAAACTGAAAAAAAAAAACATGTAAAAATTGGATAAAATCATATAATTGGTACCCTTGAATGTACATTTACCAACTACAAGTTGTGTTATACTATCAACAGTCTAGATACTCTAGAAATTTATAAAAAGAAAACTCTCTAGTTGTACCAAACAATGTCGAGATACACCGGAATCTACTTTCCATTGTGATGACCTTGTGGTGAAAATAGAAGCAAGAGCATGTATATCAAAGTATATTTGTCAGAGTGAGCATAAGTGTCAATATTACATTTTGATAACCCATTGGATGACAATTGGTTGGAAGCATCCTTAGTCCCATCTGTTATTTTCTGTTTTCACTTCAACAACTCCAAACACTAATGTTCCTGATTGGCAAAAACTACACTTGCCTCTCCCTCCTCTGTTACCATTTGCTTGGTAACTCCTTTTCCACCTTTTTGACCACCATGACCTTCACCTTGTCCACATCCACTTCTCTCTCTTCTTAAGTGGCCTAGAACAAGTCTTACTCAGATGCCCAACCTAATCCACATCCACTTCACCTTGTCCACATCCACTACAGTTATAACACTTACGAGTTTCCCCTAGAAACCTATCATACCTGAGCTCGAGGAAGTCAAAGTTGATCGCATGCCCGGAAGTTCACTTAATTCAGAATGCATCTTCATGTGATTCTCCTCCTATATCATCGCAATAATGGTCTCATCCAGTGAAGGGATAGTCGCCTGAGCTAGGAGAACAGATCTCCTCTGATCAAAGGATGGGTTTAGATAGACCATAAATTGCATAATCTTCATCTGTGCAAAAATCTCTCCTTTTTTGGATTCTGAATCACCACAGCTTGACAAAGGTGAGAAGTGAACAAGATCTGGGCACAGCTGCTCTAGCTCTATGGAGTACTCCTGATTAAATTTATTACCCTTATTGGCATCGATTTTTTATGTCACAAATACCATACATCTTTGTGATGTTGTGGAAGTGTGTGACGCTCACGCTTGCCCTCCCATAGCTCAATGAGTCTGTCGGGACGTTATCAAATGCACTACGGCTCAGAATTATGGTTAACCCATCCTGATCCTGCATGATAGTGATTACCGCTTATCCGTGATGATTATCTATTCTAGAGGCAAGCCAAACGATCATTTTAAGGCCTATGTGCTCCGTTCCGGGCATTAAAAGCTTTCTGTGAGCTTAATGGACTCGGGAGTAAAAAATGACTCATAAGGGTCTGGGGTGACCACGCCTAAATCAGGCGTGGCCACGCCTAACCGCTCCCCACCAGGGTTGAGCGGGCTGCCTTCGGCGTAGCCACACCATGAGATGTGTGACCACGCTGTAAGATAGAGCCCACAACATAAGTATGTCATAGGACGACATGGCCACACAGGACCTCCCAACAGTTGAAGGCTGTCTTTGGCGTAGTCAAGCCTAAAGGCGGCGTGGTCACGCCACGAGACAATGAGCCCGACATAATTACGCTAGAGAGTCTGCGTAATGCTTACCTTGCGGGTTGAGTGGCGTGATCATGCCCAAGCCCAACGTGAACACGCCGGCCAACCCAGTTTTTATAAAATTTGGCCTCACGGGCCACCTAGAAGCCGAATTTGCAGGTTATTCTTGGAATTTGGGAGATATCCTTGGGCTTGTAAAAATCTAGGAAATTAACCCCTTTTTGGCATGTCCTAAGTGCCATTGATTATCCATTTTTGAATTGATTGAGGGAGCTTTTTGGGGATTTTGCATTGAGAGATTGGTTTAAGCTTCCTCTCTTCCTCAGTTCACCTATCTCCTCCTCATTTTCATTTTGAGTTGATTAGGAGAGCTTGGAAGAGCACGAGAGAGAACTTCATCATCCTCTTAGAGATTTTTGGAGGTGCCTTATAGAGAATCTCTTATAGAAAAGAGATATGAGGAAGACTCTTCATTTTCCTCAATGAGAGAGCAAAGGAGTTGGTCCCCTTCTTATCCTTCTTCCTTCATTTTTCTTCCATCACTTCATTTGGGTGTGTGAGGAGAGTTTTGTGAGGAAGAGCTTGGCTAGCAAAGGAGCAAGGTGCCTACTCTCCTACACTAAAGGAAAAATTCATCTTAGCTCAGTGAAGGATCGCCGAAGTTTTGTTGGAACTTCGCTAGAGCTCGGAACCTCGCCAAAACGTCATCATCTCTCCTACTACTAGGAGATCTCCATCCTAAGTGAAGAAACGTGACATTAAACACCACGTTGGCGAGATTCTCTAAAATCCCTCGTATTTTCTTTATTAGCTAACCCTAGCAATAGATCTTGCTATGTGTTATGGGTTTGGTCGTTCACACGAAACTAATATGACCGACCGTCCGATATCGTCTAGCTCAATTGATCGTCGGTTATCGGATGGTCTGATTGGCCAGATGATATCGGCCGGCCCGACCATACGCCTTTTGATTGGCCAAATTTGTGGTGCCTTCATGGATTTAGTCGCCCACACTAGGCAAGTTGGCCAGCCAACACTAATCGGCACGACCACACGCCTATTGAATTGTCGTTTAATTCCTAGAGGAGAACCTCGATTAGAAAGCACAAGCGTGGCTAAATCATTTGTGAAGCCAAGTGATTTCTCGTCGCAAACCCTAGTTCTATATACTAATGAGTCTGAATCTCAATTTCACATGGCTTTGGTGCTTCCAACTTTCTTTGGAGGGGTCGGAATAATTTGATCTTGAAGAATGGAAAAACCTTTATAGCTTGTCCATTCTACAAGATCATGACAAGTTTATAGGACAGAAAAACCTTTGTAGCTAGTTTGTCCTACCAGGGGACAATGAATTCTCTTACGAGAAATCAGATGATGAAGTTCTCCACATTCTTCATCAAAGCCGGAGGCGACTATGCTGCATATCCAAGACCCTAGGTTCCTATGTGAGTACGTTAGGGTGAGAATGGTTTGCTATTATGCACGATGATTGCATTACGTTGCAAGTTTCGATGTGACGTATGTTACATGGTAGTTTTTGCACATTGCACCTGGTTTGACCGGCTAGCACGATCAGGTCGATCAGTCACTTTGGTCCGACCGGTAGCCCCAGCTCGGTCGACCAATCACTTTGGTCCAGTAGGTCACCTTAGCCCGACTGAGTCTATTGACTACGTTGCCCAGGGCAGACCACCTCGGTCGACCCAGCGAGTCGAACAACCGATCCCACTCCTAATGGTGTTTTTGCATGTGCATTAGTATTGATTGCATGACTTTGTACTAGCACGTTCATTACTTGCACTCTTGCGGTGCATCTTTGAGCATATTGCCTCTCAACAACACATTACTTCATATTTGCTTCGAGGCATTCTCATGTCACTTAGCGATGTCACAGGTGGTTCGCATTGGCACTTCCCACCTTTGTGTGTTTGCTTGCATAGCATCTTACATGTTTCAAGGCTTATACATTTGCACGTATTGCACTCTGATTTTTGCTTCTCACACACTTTTCCCTCGCATTCATACATCATGCAAATGGGTGGCTCATCACTGAGTCAATCCGTTGTTTAATTTTTTCAAATGGGAGTTACATCCCAACACTTCCTACCTAGATGGTTGCCTAGTATGCTTGGGACGTTAGAAGGCTCCCAACCCATATGAGGTGTAAGTCCTTTGTTAGGAGTGTTTCCAGCTTTGTAACTGAACATCTCTCTCTTCTTTTTCGACATTATCCACGCTTGCTTCGGCAAGTATAAATCCCACCTTTTGGAGCTCCATCTGTACTCATAGGATAGAGTTTCATTCTTTTAACATTAGGGCTACCGAGATCTCCGAGGAAAACGTAATACACAGATTCCTTTGACATTGGAGCTACATCTATAGTCACAAGTAAACTTAGGGTCCCAGTAGCTTGGGATGACGGGTCCGTATTATCCTGACCTAGCTACATCTACCTTCTAGGGATTACTCCTCCCTTCCTATGACTACCCTTATTATGCCCTATCACTCATTTTGCCTTCGTTGGTATCATCTCGTCGCTCTAATTGTCGATGAGTTGCCGCCCGTTTGGGATATGATAATTTATCATATGCCCTTATGACCCGGATGTGTTTTGACGTATCGGGATTCCCCGTCGAAATGATTCGATTATTTCGCATGCTATATATGTCGATGAGTCTGTTACTCATTATATGCTCAGTGGCTTAACGAGAGCTTTGAAAGCATCAGAGCGTTCCATGCAAAATAATCGTCCTTTGATATCCCTAAGCTAGTCGTCGCTGCTAATATAAACAAAACTCCTTTAGATCAAGAGTATTCTTGAGCAACTCCCAAAATGTAATTAACTAAGTAGAATACGTCTCATTGGGAGCACTGTGGACCACAGAGCAGGCACACACCTGAATCTCTAGTTGTAGATAACTTTCGTAGTCATTTTTTCACAGATATTTGGCACAAGCTATTTCGATCCGATTTTGTTCGAACATATATGTTTGATTTATCCTAACATGATTTGTCGCATGAAAGTTCTCCACGTTCTTTCTCTTTTTTATCTATCTTTGTCGTATTTCCCGCTTTTTCGATTCCTCTCTTCTTCAGATCATTTGCATGATCTGGAAGAAAGACTTATTCATAAAAGTGAAGTATACAACGATAGACAAACTGATGAATCTTTTAAAAATAAAAAGGGATAGGAATGAAAAAAAATCCTGAACTACTGCCTCTATCTCATGTTGAATCAGGAACATCCTCATGTGGATCTTAGCACTAGCATAGATTTGCTTCAGCTTCGCCTAGAGGTCGCTCACCTTTCAAATAACATCTACTGATAAGGCAATCGATTGAACCATCATGTTGAGTCATCAGATGTAAAGTAAGGCATGTGTGGTCCTCCACTCATCCCTCATAGTGATGCCCCTTTTTTGTTTGACTCCTGTCAGATATTTCTTTAGTATATTCCCTACTAAAGCAGCCTCGATCCGACATGACCAACTCAGATATGTAGCCGGTCTATCAAGTTTTAAAACCACATGAGGGAGATCTAGCTTCACCTGTGTAGGGACACATGTTGAGGTAGCGGCTCCTGTCAAGGCGTTGGCTCCTTATATGAGCCTGACCAAGACCTTCAGAATTTAAATATCAATCATCCACAAAAACTCCAAACCTTTACCTCCCGCACTATTTCCATCTCCTGACATCCTCAATTTAACAATTACCCAAACTTCATCGGCCTCTCATGCACGTAGAACCATGTTGACCTCACTTTTGGTTGAGGTCTAGAAACTTCTTTAGTAGCCTAGGTCTAGCCATAGGACTTTCCTATTGACTAGTCTTAGAAAACTAGAAAACGTACCCTCACCATTAGAAACTCAAAACTTTTTTCTTTACTCAACTTGAAGTTCCACATATTGGTCCTAACCTCTAATAGTAAGATCATTATGAGGGAACTCAATGAGAGTCCTTATAGGACTACTTGACCTTAGGATTGACCCTGGGTGTTGATTTTGAGCTAAGGTACACTATACCCTTACCATATCTTCACAATACCCTCACAATACCTTG
>NW_018165280.1:778185-779508 GCF_001263595.1 Phalaenopsis equestris | reverse complement strand
TTAAAATGGGTCAAAAAATCAAAAATCCACCAAATTGATTAACCAATTGACCTCAAAATGACTTTCACCCTTCATCAAAGTTGTTCCTTATGGTCTCTTACACCAAATTTCATATTTAATTGGGCTAAGTGACATGCCTAACCTAGTTCAAACACAAGATTTGGTCATATGCACCTTTTTGGACTTATGGTCAAATCCAAACCAATTGAGCTTGGTATGGTCAAATGAGCCCTACCTTAACTCATACTAGACTCTAGAGTTGAGTTTAAAGCCAGCCACAAACCCATGGTTAAGCTTGATATTTATCCCATGGGTAAATTTTTGAAAAAAATTCTTAAAGGGATAATAAAGAGGTTAAAATCAAGGTACTTGTCATAACACATGTCCATACTTTATGTTGTCATTTTTACTGAGTATCATAAGCTTTAACCATGATTCAACCCTTGGTTAGCCACCTTAACCCAAGCTAAAAACCAAAAACCGTGAGCCCCCACATGGCTAAAACCCAAACTCATGTCAAGAGGCCACCCCAGCCCAAATTGAGCTGAGAGCTCCTCTTCTTAACACCTAAGCAGTGGGGCTAAGCTCTCAATTGGCCAGCCAAGCTCCCCATTGGCCAATTTCTATAAAATCTAGCCCTCACGGCCATGAAGAGGTGTGGTAAAAAAATTTTCACTAAGGCTTACCAAACTCCTCAGAGAGCTTCCCTAGGAGACCCTTAGCCCATTTCAATCCACTTCCCCCTCTCAATCCACCATGACAATCCAATTTTGGGTTTGAATTCCTGCCCGAAACCAGGACAAATTCTAATCTCAACCTACACAGCACCAAACCCCCTATAGATTGACTCTACACCTTCACAACAGTGAAAGAAGCCAAACCCCTATCAATTCCCCCTCTGAAATAGCCTCCACCATAGCTCTCAACCAACACCCAAAATCGGTCTTGATCAAAATCATACATAGGCTTTACAACATAGCCAGAGGCTTCATCCCTAAGCTCTTTGAGATCTAACGAAGGTGTGAAGAATCTCTGATTGAGGCTAAACCTCTCGGAGCAAAGGTATAACTTACTCTCTCGAGCCTTCGCGAGCTCTACATTTACAATAGCTTGATTTCATATTATGTTTACCATATAGATGTATTCGTCTCTTTAAGACGAGTAATTTAAAAAAATAATCACTAAAATCCATTAAGAAATGAGGGAGATATTAAGCTTTTAAAATGAACGGCTCTCGATTAAGGCTATCGGAGACGAAGAACGGATGTCGTCCATCCTCGCGTGTATTGAATGAACGGCGGAGGACAAGCCGGGGGATCCTAT
>NW_018165280.1:777429-777868 GCF_001263595.1 Phalaenopsis equestris | reverse complement strand
TGCTCAGTGAACAGAGGAGAACCATGTGGAATTATTTTCACATTAATTTGATGCATAAATTATTTTTAAAAAATGAATTAGGGTTAGGGGTTTTTCAATTCTTCATTCATATTGAATTATCACCTTGACTCTAAATTTTTATATGTTGTAGCCTCTGTCTAGGGGAATAATTTAAGTATTTTTCCAAAGACATAGGAGATTTCTAGACAGAGATCTTAATTTTCTAAGTTTTTATGCATTTTCTATTCAAATAATTATAAAAATTTGTATGTGACTTAGAAAATTCTAAAAAAATTCACATAAGTTCCCTATGGCCAGAGTAGTCTTAAGAAATAATTTCATGATTTTTTAGGATCAAAATATCCCTGTTTTAAGCAAACCCTAATTTGCTTAAAACATTTAATTTAGAGCACACAGAGACTAAAATCACTTGATTTTT
>NW_018165280.1:776203-776553 GCF_001263595.1 Phalaenopsis equestris | reverse complement strand
AAGTCCCCCAAAACTTCAATTAATTCTAATAAATCACAGAAACTTCAAAATTTGACAAATTATGAAAGTTTAGACTTTCTGGTCTAGGGCCAGCTCACATAAAAATTTCAAGTGATTAGGAATTGTCCTGATCATCTTTTGGAATTTTCTTTGAAAATGCATATTTTTGCATGAAAATAATTATATAAATTAAATTAAATTGTGAAAATTCATATTTTCTCCTCTCATATCTTAATTAACTTATCAGTAAGGTTATATAAAAATTTCAAAGTCATTTGACTTTAATTTGACAAATTATAAAAGTTTAGACCCTTAGGGGCAAAATTGTAATTTTTGATATTTTGGCCTTA
>NW_018165280.1:758045-773290 GCF_001263595.1 Phalaenopsis equestris | reverse complement strand
CCTAAGATGTAATTAACTATAGGGGCTTGCCCTTATAGGAAGCTTTTCCCGAACCCAGCATAATATAAACCTTATTTAATTTCTTATACTAAATAGGGGAATTTGTCGGCCAAAACATTGGTTTCGCAGACTAAACGGATGTCATAACTTTCTTTAGTTTATTTGATCGACCCTCACCCTCAATTCTTGTGTTCATCCTTCGGGATAGATACAAGATTTTAGGTAAAACACTCTTACATCTAAACTATGAAAATTATGGAGTCAGTTTGACTTCATCTTTTTCAAAAATAAAAATTTTTAAAACGTCCTTCCGAAGCGGGCAACGGGATTTCAATTCCGATGACCGACAGCTTCTTACGGGCAAACCCCACACCAAAAATAGTGTCGACAAACCAAAGTTCTCTCCTCCAAGGCTCTAGTTTCACGTGGACTTCACCCTCGCCCTGCACCACTCAAACTACTCTACTGTGATGCGTCGTCAGCTCGCACACTCGAGCATAACTATATCATAAGGGTTCACCAAACGCAATCACGCCTATATCATGAGTGTAGTTACCTTCTCATTAGCGCGACTATTCCCTGAGCAGGAAGTCATAGGTTTGCCCCTACCTGGTGCGACTGTATCGCGAGGGTTCACGTCACAATCCCCTGGATGTCATTCCAATTAGCTCTAATTGCAACTGAAATGTTGCAATCCCCTCATTGCCATCCCAATTACCTCTCGTCACAGCTGCATCGCGAGGACAAAACTGAAGGAAGAGAAAAAGAGGAGTTTCGGGTATCTGCGAGTCGGTCTCGACGATCGAGCAACACCAACGACGGTTGCCTAGGGCTAGGGCTCTAATAACCTAAAGAAAGAATTGTTCAAAACCTTCTTTGTACATTTAAAACATGGGCTTGAATAGGTTATTATAATATTTTACAAATAAGCCCCTAAACTTCTACAATTTTCCCTTTTTATCGATAGGACCCTAAAAAGGTCCAATTGTGAACAAGTTGAAAATAATTAATAGACCTTCGGAGATTACATATTCTTTCAGGATGTAACTACGTCATCTTAAAATATAAGCAGTAATTTATTGCGGTTAGATACCAAGCTAAGATTGAATACAGAGCAATGGCCCACTCTGCATGTGAAATGATGAGGATAAAAGCTCTTTTTAAGAGAGTTTAGTTTCCATTTATATAGCCTATAGTCCTATATTATGACAATCTATCATCATCTATATTGCTAGCAAACCTTCATTCCATAAAAAAATCAAACAAACATTCTTTTGTCATTTCGTTGTGATGTTATATTTTCTAAGCTTATAGCTCTTCATTGCTTCAGTTTAAGATAAAAAGTTGATATCGTTACAGAAGCTCTGGATCCTTCAACCTTCTTTTGATTGTAACAAGTAGCAAATAATTGACATATATGCACCACCTTGAAAGAGAGTATTAGCATGGAATATTAAACTAGTAAAGCTATATATAGTTGGGGAGTGGTGTATGATATTTGGATGTATCCTACAATATTATGCTCATTCTCTTACTCATAACATAAGGAATCTTTAATAATATGACACCAGAATAATCTCCTCATCTTAACAAGCACAAAGCCATGGACCGAAAACTTTTGGTTCCACATTAAAGTTTTGGATCAAGTTTGAGGTTACCACCATAACTCATGTTGGAACTGCCTTGCAACAGTATGATAGCAATCCTATAATTATTTCACGAATAAAATTAAAATTTTCATGTGATTGTTGAGTGATAAATCTAGCTCTGTAATAAAGGGCGGTTACAAACTATCTCAAACTTCATACGGACAATCACCTCAATTTGTTCTAATGGAACTAGCCATCTCCATAAGGTGCATAAGGGTTCCATAAAGGAGCCACATTTCTCCATGCGTTATTAAATAGAGTTGGATGAGGAAAGTAAGTGCAACTGCTCCAAAAACAAAGCATAACAATGAAATGAAAAATATGGCATGTTACTAAGTAAGGGTAGAATATGGACCCAATCCATGCAAGCAGATTTTATTTACAATTCTTCGCCATAAACATAATTAATGCCAAATTGGAAATGAATTATAGTTCACAGAATTCTAATTATAGTTCACAGAATTCTATTGGAACAATTTCAACAGTGTAGGCCCTTCTTCATTAAGAATAACCCCCACCTAACCGGCATTCTCTATTCTTATGCACCAAAAAAAAAAAAAAAAAAAAACACGAACTCGGTTCATATCGTATAAAAATTTTCTCTAAAAATTTTTTCAGCACTGCCATTTTGCCTAAATTCAAAAAAATATACATATATATAAAATATTATTCCACTTTTACAGTTATCCTGCGCTCAACGCCCTCTTGGTTCTTACAAAAAATCCATCATGACCAGAAAAGATCAATAACTTGCAAACTATGATTCGTATCACCGCTAAAACTGATAATTGCAGCTTTTATTTTAAATTTATGAACTTTAAAAATGATCATTGCTGCACAAGATTATCTCCTTAAAGCAAATTAAGCTCGAATTTCTCATAAAAATTATATTGATAATCATATTAAATTCTATTTGAAGGAATTTACACCTGTTCAACTTTAAAATAAAAAATTGAATAAATTGTACATGGAAATACCTTTTTTAACCTTGAACCGTTAATGACTTTGATATTCTGAATGACAACTACATGTTTTTCAGCCAAAGCATCCACAAGATCTTGCAGAATAGGCTGTAGTAGCTGTGCAAACTGTGCCTGACCCAGCTGCTCCTCCCCTTCAGCTCCATGCCTTTTCAAAATATTGCTCAGAATATCACCAGAGGCTGCATATTTCATGTAATATTACGTAACTTCAGTTAAAGGCTACCTATCCGCAGGTCATTTTAAACAATGGAAGCGTAATTAAGAAAGTAAACGAAAATATAAAGCAAATCATAAAAAAGAAGGATCATGTATACAATGTGTTCAGAATTTTAGGGCAAAGAAAAGTAAGAATCGACACAAATCCAGAAAGAAACACGGAGATTTAACGAGGTTTGGTAAAGATGCCTACATCTTCGGGAGCAGAACGGCGGTTTTTCCTTCAATTCAGAAAAAGAGTACAAGTTCCTTAGGGTTACAAACAGGATGCCGCTCCACTCTGCTGGCTCGCTCCGTTCCGCTCCAGCATTTGTCTCTTATCCAGAGGACTCGCTATACATTCAGGTTTTGGTCAAGAATAACATTCTGTAGGAGAGATGGCCGAGTGGTTCAAGTTGTAGCATTGGAACTGCTATGTAGACTTTTGTTTACTGAGGGTTTGAATCCCTCTCTTTCCGTTTCTTTTCATAGAAACAGGTTCACAAATACCATCAATATCGACTGGAGGGGCAGCAATTAAGGCAATGATAAATACAGAAGTTGTCGTCAATAAAGTAGGGATCATCAAAACACCAAATCATCCGATGTCAAGACGGTTTTCATCACTGGTAATCCAGTTGTAGAAGCGACCCCATAGGCTTGTACTTTCGCGTCTCTCTCAAATTGCAGTCATGGTAAGATCTTGATTTCTTCCATTTTCAAGGACTCCCAAGCACACGTATTAACTATAACTAGAGATGAGAAAGATATACCTAACACAATGAAAGCACTAACAACTGATATCCATTCATTGTTTCAAAAATCTGTTCCAAACTAATATATAAACCTAGCGCAGCCTACTTGTAAGCTTAATAAGAGCCAAAGAAAAAACTAACCTTGAGAAAAATGGAATTGTATATAATAACCTATTTGTTACATTTAGGAGAAATATGCCAGTGAAAAAGCATGATAATCAATTCGACCAGCTAGGAAAAAGCAATGAAGAGGGATATGCAATTATGAACGCTTGGGTATATCCTTACAGATCCTTCTATTATATCGATACCTACACGTGGTAGAAGCAATAGTTTTTAAGAATCTTTACCAGCAAATTCTACTCAAATTATTCTTGTCAGCTCCAATGCCTTTTTTATACGCTTCCACATCTATTATGTCTACTCATTTTATTGATACAACTTCTACTCTCTTTCTACAGAGCTCAAATGCTTTATTATATTTTGTGAAACCAATTCTCAATGCTTCTCCTGCATGTAATAAATTTAAAAAAACAAAACAGATTTTTGGCTGAACTGGATGGATCAACTCAGGCCGACCAAATAGGCAAGATCTCCATCGTGACAAACCTGATGCTTCCTTTCCGAACGAGGAATGATTAAGATGGTTCTTCAATGTTTTGCTAGGAGATGACTATATGTGGGAGTTCAAAATGTCTGACAAAACTAAATCCTTCACTATTCACTTTTCATATAAAGTCTCGATGCTACTATCGTGCCTCCCGATTATTACAAGTGAGGATGTGCCACCACAATCATACGTGTTGATGAGAGGTATTGCCCTGCGTACCCCTAGCTCCTTGCCCAGGAGGTTTGTTTTATCATTTGGGCTACTATGCTGCGCTGGGAATGTAGCTAGACTATTATGTTAAGACATCACTACTAAGTTAGGACTACTATCGTTGCTCTCTCAACATGGTACCCTAAATGAAAATATGACACTAAATAGGACGCAATGGAGAAAAAGGATTCATGTAGCCGACCCCACGTAGTGGGATTAAGGCTATGTTGTTCATGTTGTTGTTGTTGTAATAGATTATTTTGGGGGAAAATTAAGAAACAGCTAATTGTTAGAAGTTTTTTTTTATTTATTTTGTGTCTTTTATGATATTTCCTTTTATATGTATTTTCTAATTTATGCATTTTCTTTTTATCTTTCAGGAGTTATTAGGAAAGATTTGGGTATTATAACTTTTATTTTTTATACTCCATGTATAATGTATTTATACATCTTTTACTGCTCAATAATATTATTCTGCTCTTTTATCTTATTCTACATGGTATCAGAGCATGGATCTCACCCCAGCTACCTTTAGGACATCACCCTAGCAGCCCATCCCTTCTTCCTGTAGGTCCTCCCTGCCTTCCGTTTCAACCGCAGGCCCTTCCTTGTCCAAACCGCCAACCCCTCCTTGCAAGCTCTCCCACCGACATCCCCTGCAGGCTCTCCAGTCAACCTGCCCTGCAGGCCCTCCCGTCAACTTCACCTGCTGAGCCTACCTACCAGCAGGTTGTTTCTAACTACCTACAGGACCTTTTGTCTATGATTTTCCCATATCTAGGCAACCCAACATCACCCTTGGCTCGGTCATAATCATGGCAGACTCCTCAACCAGTGAGTCTCCTCTCAGTGGTGTACTTGAGTCCACCAGAAGATCGGCACCAATCTCAATCCCTCCATAGACCGAAGGCTCGAAAAATCACATGAACTTCTTGATCACCACCCATAAACTTCACAACTCTAATTTTCTCCAATAGTCCCGAGTTATGTCATTGTTCATCAAAGGAAGCGAAAAATTCAACTATCTCACGAGAATGTTTCGTGAAACTCTGAAAATTGATCTGGCGTATGGAAAGTAGGAAGTGGAGAATTTCATGATCATGTCTAAGTTGATCAATTCCATGGAGACTACAATTGGTCGCTTGTATCTATATCTTCCGTATGCAAGTGTGCTATGGACAACAGTTCAAAATACGTACTCAGACGTTGAAAACCCAGACCAACTTTATGGGTTTCCCAGAAGATTCGCGAGGCAAAACAGGGATTAAGGACCGTGACCCAGTACTAGAATGACTTAGTGGCCTTATGAATGGAATGCAATATCTACTATGACTACACATGAGACTCTCCGACAAATTTTTCTCTCTTCTAGAAAATTGTGGAAAGGGACCGTGTGTTCCAATTCCTGATGGGTCTAAATGAGGATCTCGACGAAGCCAGGGGTCGTGTTGCATTCACCGAGGTACGCCACGAAGAAAGCCAGAGACTTATCATGCTCGACACCTCCACTCCTTCAGCGAACCGTCTGTCTTGATCTCTAATAGTGATCAACCCTTTCGACCTCATCACGGGCCAATCACACTGCTTGTGATTACTGTCACAAACTCAATTATACCCATAACAATTGTTGGAAGCTCCACGGAAAGCTGGCGAATAAAACTTTAACCAAATCCTCCGCTGCTAAAGGTCTTGCTACGATCTCAAAAGCTACAACAGTACATCTGACTCCCACTCAGAACATACTAGAATCACCAGACTCCATTAAGAGTCAAATAGAGCACTCGATCAAACTACTTGGATCTAGCCAGTTCCCTTCCACCCATTGAACTCCCATGTTCGTCAATGTAACATTCAATGGCACTCACTATTTTTGTTTATTCTAGTTCGTGAATCATCGATCCAGGTGTCAGTGTTGACGTTAAAAAAAACTATTAAAATTTTAAAATGGTGTTAATTAATATTTGATTCCATTTAATGAATATTGAATTAAATTTTGAAAACCTCCATTCAAGGGGGAGTGAATTTTTCTGGACAATTATTTTTAAAACAGGGAATGCTTATTTAAGACTAACTTTTCCTACAGATATATTGAAGGCTCGTCACATCTTTTGAGATTGTGATTTAAATAACCTTTTTTCTCCCCAGCCGCAGACGCTGACCAACGGATCTTATAGACATCTGGGTAGGTAGGCACCTCGATGCAACCCTTTTAAGTGGGGATGACGTCGGGAGGCTGCTAAAATTTATAGTGATTTTGAAATTGCAGATGTTCTTAAAAAAATTGAATTATTTGAACTATTTTGCACAAATGTATATCCCATTGTGTTGTTAAAGTCCATTGTGTTGCTGATGTTTTTAGTCATGTTTTCCTAATCTATTTATTGATATGTTGTTGAAGTTTTTATTGATGCCTTCTGTAAAACCATAGTGATGGTCGTTTTTTTTATGAGACGTAAAGATATGAATGTTATGCAAGAAATATGAATATTTGTATGTTCGATAGATACATACATTGAAAATACATACGATATCTACATAATATATAATGAGGGGTATTACAGATATTAATTAGTCCACATGAAGCACTTGCAAAATTGCATTTTTAAAACAGATCAACTGCTTTTGAACACCAGCTTTTAAACAGCAGTTTTTGAATTATAATATAAATAAAGAAAAATATAGATTGTGGGTTAAAAGTCTCAAATTCGATTATAATTGAATGTGATCAAATAAAAGTCCTAATGTAAATGAATGTTTATGCGATCTAATTATGGGAGGGCTAAACTTAAATTAAATATCAAATTCTACAATAAATCGGTACTGACTTAAATGTCGTTTTTTTAAAAATACTCAACAAGGATTTCATGTCTCCTCGCTACCGAATTCACAATACATGTGCTAGCGAACAAAAGTCAGTAAAGTACTTGGAATAAAAGCTTGTATGCAAACTAATTGATTTAATTCATACAAATTTCCATAAAACACCAAACATTTCAACTAAAAAAATTCATATACATAAATTAAATGCACACATGTACTCCAACATATGTATTGAATGCTCAAGAACAAGGCTCGAGAATGTTGCGTGAGCTAATCGGGTGGCCTTATATATAAGATAGAGTCGTCCCACTTAACTAATATAATCCTCCTCCCAGTAAGAATTGGAGTTGACGAGTCTAGTAAATCCTAATAAATGTCCAAATTATAAAATAAGAATTTACAAATCCAAATTATTTGATCTGATCCTCCTCTTTGTAAGGAAAAGTATCGATTGAACTCATACTCTAAAAGTTTAAACAAACAAAACTAAATGCCCCTTTCAAATATAAATGTTTTAAATGGACAATTCCAAGATAATGACCATGTTGATTAAAAATTTCAACCGGAGAGGTCGTAATTTATGGAACCCACAGATTTCTGAAGACTCAACCAGAGAAGGTTCCTCTTTCCATCTTTCGCTAGTCAATATATTTATTCACTAGAATAGCAATTTTTTTAAAAAAGAAGATAAATGATAAGTTAATTTGCTTTCTTTTATTGTAATTACTCAAAGATTGATTAAACTCTATTTGGTGAGCATTGAGGCGTGACTCTTAGATTTTAGTGTGAGTGTCCCAATAAAATAATAAATTTTGTTGGGTGAACATTAAGGCATGACCCTTGTGTCTGCTGCCAAAAAGGCCCCAACAAAAAGTTAAAATGTCTGGTGAGCATCAGAACATGATCTATGATTCTCAATTTGGGAATCTGACTTCAAAAGGTCCCAACAAAAAGACAAATATTGAGTTGTTGAGCATCGAGGCATAAGATTAGATTTTAATCAAAAAATTTGTCATCAAAAGGTCCGAATATAAAGTAAAATTTGTATGGTGAGCATCGGGGTATACCCATGGACTCAATCCGGAAATCTACCACCGAAAGGTCCCAACATAAAGGTTATCTATGTTTTGAAGCATCATGGTATGACCCGTGGACTCAAACCAGGAATCTTCCACCAAAAGCTCCCGACAAAAAGATAATCTCTATCTGGAGAGCATCGGGATATGACAGTGGGCGCCTAGGCACCGTGAACTTGGGCGCTTAGGCTCCATAATAACAGTTCAAAACCGAGATTTTGGTGTTTAGGCGCCAGCTCCTGAGCGCCTAGGCGCCCAAAACAAAAACAACCAGTTGCAGCAGTTTGGACTTCGAGATCATGGGGAGATCATGCAAATCATGGGAAGAAAAAGATAAAACGAAAGAGATGGCGTGGGGAGGAGCCTCTGCTTCGCTTCAGTTTTAATTTTTCATCTCCTAGGACAGTAAAGAAAATTCTGGAGGATCATCAACAAAAGATGAAAAGAGGTGTGAGAGACTTGGAGAGACTAAGTGCTTGTATTTCCATCTGTTCTTAATTGTGAAGAAGAAAAAGATAAGTTTTTTTCTATAGATTATTGTAATCTATTATTTGCAATATTTTTGTACTTTGAATTCTCTTTTAACCAAATGAAGGTGTTGGTGTGTGCAAGCATGAGCAGTGCGTAATCTTCCTTTTTCTCCCTTGGGATGGGAAAGTAAGATCAATTGGTGTAAACATGTTGCTTGAACAAAATCATTTTATGGTGATCATTAATTTTCTGAACTTAATTTACACTTCATTTTGGTCATTTGATTTGTTAAAAATTGTTGTGAATTATGAGTCTTAGAAGAGACAATAACGAAAGCAGCTACGTTAATTGCATTAGCAAATAGGAATAGGAATATATCTTCTAAGCTGATGCAAATATTTGAGGAGAATGTTGTGATTGGTTTAGTAATAGGATTTATGGAAATAAAACTATTATCTAGCCAAACTTCTTTATACTACCGGAAGGGGTAAATAAGAGTATTGCTCCTGTTTGTCACCATGATTTTCTTCTAAATATTTTTGCAGTCAAAAGTCTTAATTGAACCATTTCAAGGAAGAACTTTTAAGTACTTGAACCCTTCAACTTCTCGGTTGTAAATTTAGGATTGTTTTAATAGGACTTACATCAAACTAACATTTTAGGCCAGGACTAACGACTGCAGGCTACAACTTTTCCTGTTAGAATTCATTTAATTCCCTGTGGGTTTGACAACCCAGACTCAAATACTGATAATAATGATACGTCATGTATACTTGTGCGAGCCGTCAGTACTTTACAGCACTTGGTGCGTTTCAGGATACCTCGAACCCCATATTAAAAAGTCCTCGCAAAATGAGGGTGAAATCTCTGGGTAGAGTCTTATCTACAATTAAATCTGACTTACAAAAATTCAACCCTCCAAAGCTCTCTCAACTATACACAAAATAAAAAATATGCAGAGTTCATGGAGAGTGGTCATAATTTTCAGAGCCCACAGCTATGAACTATGTGAATGGATGTTCTCAAGCCTTCTCGACATATTCTACATGCTCTGGGAGAGATACCATTAAAATTGCTGACAACTCTTGTAGTTCCATTGCGGGTAAAGGGTAAGGGTCTATTGTTCTAACAACATACCTGACTCTAAAATCTGTGTTACGTGTACTTTTGTTAAAGTGCAACCTCTTGTTAGTTAATAAGTTGACATATGACCTTGATCGTGTTGTTCATTTTTCTCTTGATGTTATGTCTTTCAAAATCGTCGTATGAGGAGAATAATTGAAACTGCTAAGTGGGTAGCTGGGTTCTACTTTTTTTAAGGGAAAAACAGAGTTGATGAAGTCCTCCATCCAGTAGTTTTAGTCTTTCTCAATTCACTGAATATTCTATTATGCTTTTACACCATCATTGGATCATCCCAATTTTCAATATTTAAAACATTTATATCATTTGATGATTACTAATAAAAATTTATTTAGTTTCACATAAGAGATTTGTCAGTTAGCTAAACAGCATCGCACCATATCCACCACATTCTTGCAGTCCTTCTGTTCCTTTTTAACTAATTCGTAGTGATTTGTAGGGACCCTCGTGAAAGCCTAGTTACACCAATAAAAAATGGTTTCTAACCTTGATTGATGATCACACTCGAATGATGTGTGTTTATATCTTAAAAGATAAATCTGAATCTATTGTCGCCTTCAAAAATTTTCATTCCTTCAATTTGACCCAATTCAAAACGTAAATTCAAATCCATCAGACTGACAATGATCGTGATTTTTTATAACTCTATATTAGGGGAATTTTTTATAAGTTAGAGAATCCTCCATCACAGCTCATGTACAAATACTCAAAAAAATGGGGCAGCCAAACGAAAAAAATGGACACCTCAAAATTTTCCTTTTTATTATGTTCCAATCAAATGCCCCAAAATGATTTCGAAATGATCTCATATTTATCATCAAATATTTCATCCTTAGAGTCCCCATGAAAATTCACAAATTTGAGACCTTGTTAGCAGTCTTGAGGTCGTGTTTTCCCATTAATCGGTTCTTCTCTACTTTATACCCCAAAATATTTGGGCGCACAACTTTTGTTCGGAACACTACCCCAACTCATAGTAAACTTGATCCCCGTTCAATCAACTGTATCTTCATAGGATATTCTGTCAATCAAAAAGAGTTATTGATGTCTCGATCCTATCACAGATAAACTTTAAATGAGTATTGATGTCTCTTTCTTTGAAAGTGTTCTCTAATTCCCTAAGACTGTCTCAAGTGAGGGAAAGCTAGATTTATTCGACCCAATAAATTGTGGTTTCTTACCTTTATTGATGATCACACTTAAATGGTATGGATTTATATCATAAAAGATAAATCTGAAACTATTGTCACCTTTAAAAATTTTCATTCCTTCATTCCTTCAATTTGACCTAATTCAAAACATAAATTTAAATTCATCAGACTCACAATGACTGTGATTTTCTTAACACTATATTAGAGGATTTTTTTGGTAAGGGCATCCTCCATCACAGCTCATGTACGAATACTCAACAAAATGGGGTAGCTGAGTGAAAAGACGGACACCTTCTTGACGTTTCCCCTTTTATTATGTTTCAATCGAATATCTTGAAACGATTTTGGAATAAAATCGTACTTACCATCACATATCTCATCAATAGAGTCCCCATGAAAATTCACAAATTTGGGACTCCGTTAGCAGTCTTGAGGTCAAGTTTTCCTACCAATCAGTTCTTCTCCACTTTATACCCCAAAATATTTGGGTGCCCGGCTTTTGTTCGGAACTCTACCCCCAACTCATAATAAACTTGATCCCCATTCAATCAAGCGTGTCTTCCTAGGATATTTTGTCACTTAAAAAGAGCTGTTGATGACTCAATCCTATCATAAATAAACTTTATATGAGTGTCGATGTTTTCTTCTTTAAAAGTGTTCCCTACTTTCCCGATACTGCCTCGAGTGAGGGGGAGCTAGATTTTTTGGACAATACCCCTTTTCCCAACTCTGTTAGATATGCCACCTACTCCTCCAACCACTGCTCCCGAGGAACCATCTGTCCCACTGGATTCGGCCTTTACCAGACCAATATCTCCACCACCCACTTTTTGTGTCTATACTCGGCGCACCAAACCCTCGGTTGAGACCCGTCCCAATACCCCTGCTCTTGAGCCCACTGCCCCTTTGCAGAACTTTTAATCCGCCCCGGCCGACATCCCTAGCACTACACTTGAGGAGATTACTCTTGTTTTGAATAAGGAGGCGACTTCTACCATTGAGGCACACAATTAAGTTTGCTCTCTTTTTTAATGGCAAAATATATCTCATTCCATAGCTTGTCGCCGATATACAAAAATTTGTCACTTTCTTGATAAATCATCGTCTTCCATCCACTATTAAGGAAGCATTGGCGAACCCTTCCTGGAAGGCTGCAGTAATGGATGAGATGAATGCTCTTCGACAAAATCATACATGGGATGTTGTTCATCTTCCTTGAAGAAGGAAAGAAATTGATTGTCGGTAGATCTTCAACCCCAAATTTAACTCTGATGGAACCTTTGAACGCAACAAAGCACGACTGGTCGTCAAATGCTACTCATAAACCTATAAGGTTGACTATGAGGATATGTTTGCTCTAGTTGATAAACTGAACATTATTTGGGTCATGTTATCCCTTGCAGTGAATTTAGATTGACCTTTACTCCAACTGGATGTCAAGAATGTCTTCATCAACGACGATCTCACAGAGGAGGTGTACATATCTCTACCGCCAAGCTTTGACTCAACTTCTTCCGGAGGACAAGTGTGTCGACTGTGGAAGTACCTCTACGGACTGAAGAAATCCACTCAGACCTAGTTCAGCAAGTTCATGCTGGTGGTATTGGGTCATAGGTTCTCTCAGGCCTAATCAGATCATACTTTCTTCTTTTGGCATTCCTCCAATGGCCAAATAGCCATACTTATCATCTATGTCGATGATATTGTGCTCACAGGTAATGATCTATCAACCTCGAAATCTCTTAGAGGCATCATCGTTGCATCCTTTGAAATGGACTTGAGGTCTCCTTGATACTTCATAGGTATGGAAGTTGTCCGATCCTCTCAGGGCATTTGCCTTTCCCAGGGCAAATATGTGATGAACCTATTAACAGAGACCAACCTTCTACTTTGCAAACAGTAGTTGTTCTAATAGACCCCAATGAGAAATTAACTAATGTTTCAAATGTTGTTCCTAAGAACAAGACAAACTACAAGCGCTTTGTGGGGAAACTCATTTATCTCGCCTATACACGTCCTAATAATTGTCACGCAGTAGGTTTTGTAAGTTAATTCTTGCATGACCTCTAAGAGCACCATCTCACAGCTGTCCATTAGATCCTTAAAAAACACACCGAGCTTAGGTTTGTTATTCTCGCACCAAACCTCTCGTTATACTGTAGTTTATACTAACATTGATTGGGTCGAGTCTGTCCACAATCGACGATCTACCTCGAGGTATTGCTCATTCGTGTGTAGAAACCTTGACACTCGGAAAAGCAAAAAAATTGTCGGTGGTTGCCCGAAATAGTGTAGAAGCGGAGTTTCATTTCATTTCCTTGTGAATTTGTGAAAGACTCTGGTTACGCATCATGCTCCTCGAATTACGTATGTCGTTCTTTGCTCCTCTGCAATTATTATGTGATAATAAAGCCGTAATTAGCATTGCTCATAATTTGTTACAGCATGATCGCACCAAACATGTAGAGATTGACCGTCATTTCATAAAGGAGAAGCTCGATTCAGAGGAGATTTGTCTTTCATTTGTGATATCCACTGGTCAACTCCAAATATTCTCATAAAGAGCCTTCCCCAGTCATTATTCGACAACTTCAAATCCAATTTGAAAATGATTGACATCTATGCTTCAACTTGAGGGAGTGTATTAAAAGTTATTTTATTAGAAGTAAGTTCTATTTATTTTGTTGTCTATCTGTTATTTCATTTTTATATATATTTCCTAATTTATGTTTTTTCTTTTTATCTTTTAGGTGTTATTAGGAAAGATTTTGATATTATAAATTTCCTTTTATATCTCTTGTTTCATGTATTTGTAAACCCTTTGCCGCTCAATAATATTATTTTGCCTTATTCTCTAATTCTACACTAATATATAAAAAAATGCATACTTAATGCAAGAAGTTATTGCTAACCCAGATTCTAGAAACGGGTTGATCTATACAGCCTTATTCCTGCATTACAGAAAGAATGCGTGCATGATTTATACAGAATTAAGCATCCATCACATAAAGGAAACAGCCCCTCTATTAAGCCCAAACTTTAGAAATATAAAAAATAAAGGTTGTTGCATTAATTGTTGTGTTAACCCCTAACATTAGTTTAATGATATAATTTCCTTTAAATTAAATTACTCGATGAAGGATTATCCCTCATATAATTTGACTTAAATTAACAACAATTAAAATCAAAGAATCCCGAGTAAAACAATTTTGAGAATCTGAGAAAATAAATGAAATGACTCATGTTATTTCAAACAGTGTAAAATCTTTTTAAAATTATATATGGAAACGCTGCAAAATATATATAATTATTTATGAAAGACAAATAAATTAAAGAATAAACTATACAACAACAACAACAACAACAACAACAAAGCCTTAATCCCACTACGTGGGGTCGACTACATGAATCCTTTTTCTCCACTGCATCCTAATTAGTATCATATTTTCATTAGTAAATTAAGATCATTTTTAATACAATAAGCCCAAGTCTTCCTAAGTCTACCTCTGCCTTTCTTAACACAAGTCGAATCTAAAACATCTACTCCCCTAATCGGATCATCAGATGGTCGACGTTTAATGTGACCAAACCATCTAAGACGACTTTCTCTAATTTTGTCCGTCGTAGGAGCTACACCAACCCTATCACGAATATATTCATTTCGCATTTTGTCTCTAAGTGTAAAGCCACTCATCCACTTAATCATTCTCATCTCAACAACACTTAACTTATTATTATGCTTCTCTTTTAAAGGCCAACATTCAACGCACGCCATAGAGCAACATTCAGCGCCATAGAGCATTGCAGGTCTCACCACCATCTTATAAAATTTTCCTTTCAGTCTTAGCTATCCTTTTCTATCACACAAAAGGCCCGAAGCATTCCTCCACTTCAACCAACCAGCTGAAATTCTACTATTAACATCCCCATCTATATCATTAGCTCTTTGAACAACGAACCCAAGATATCTAAATCGTTCACACTTTTTAATAATTTGATCACCCAAAGTCACACTTCTGTCACTAGAGCTATTACTACTAAAATTACATTCCATGTATTCAGTTTTAGATCTACTTAAACGAAGGCCTTTAGACTCCAATGCAGACCTCCATAATTCAAGTTTTTCCTGGGCTTTTTCTCTCATTTATCCACGAGAAGAATATCATCAGCAAAAAACATACA
>NW_018165280.1:757609-757904 GCF_001263595.1 Phalaenopsis equestris | reverse complement strand
ACTCTCCAAAGGATATCTCTTGGAACCTTATCGTAAGCTTTTTCTAAATTAATAAAAATCAAGCGTAGATTCTCCTTATTATCTATGAACTTCTCCATCAAACCTCTCAATAAATGTATAGCTTTTATAGTAGACCTGCCAGGCATAAATCCAAATTGATTATGAGAAATCTTTGTGATGTGTCTTAACCTATGTTCAATTACCCTCTCCCATAATTTTAAAGTATGACACATCAACTTAATTCCTCTATAACTTGCACACTCTTGTGCATCCCCTTTATTCTTAAAAATGGGGA
>NW_018165280.1:739578-757170 GCF_001263595.1 Phalaenopsis equestris | reverse complement strand
GATTATAAAGATCATTAAAAGCTTATAAAGATCGTTAAAAGCAGAATTTTTAGCGTCACAGAATGTTCTTTTAGACTATCTGCGGGTCCTTTGATATTTTTCTCAGTTCTCTAAGTTTTTACATTTAAACCAATTTTTATAAAATAACTTCTTATATTTTATCTTTTCTTGCACATTATTATTCTATCAACAACTAGTTTTATTTATAAAAATTTTTTTCTTTTGATTCTCCAAGCACATCTTTTGCTACTTGTTTAACAGTGTTTGTCACTTTATCCCACATAACATTTACTTCTTCATGAATATCCCAAATTTTGAAATCATGAATTTTACTCATAAAAACTCATATATTTGTCTTTTAAGTTTCTCCATCTAATTCTACGATGTTGAGTCCTAATATTCTTTATTTTACAACTCTTAATCTTAAAATCTAAAACTAATAAACAATGTTGGGTACTTAAATTTTCACTTAAAATGACCTTACAATCTTTACAATCGCGGCAATTTCTTCTTCTCATAAGAAAATAATCGATTTGTGTTTTATTAGATCCATTATTATAAGTAATAAAATGTTCATCTCTTTTCTTCAATAAAATATTTTTAATAACAAAATCCAATTTGCTTCTTCATGAATATCCCAAATTAAAGAATAAACTATAATGTTAATAAAATACCTAAACATATAAATAAAACCATCACTCTTAAAATTTTGAATGGTAAATGTTTATGCTTAAATACTCAACCACTCAATTTAAAACATTTCAATTTTTTAAGTAAAATGTTTTTGTACAAAAATAAAACTAATCATCTTGAGAATAATCATCACGGCCGTAACTCGAACAACCTATCTCCATCATCATCCTTAGCTCTTGAACAATAATCTTCTTCTCATAACTAGAAAATAAAGATAATAAAAAATTAAATATTATTAGAATTATTCTTATGCTACAAATCAGAGAAATCAAAATAGCACACACTATAGAGAGGTAGCAAATGTGGTGCAAATTTGCTACCCTTGCCCAACTATGCAAACAACACAAGGGAGGACCTTGTCATAATATGGTCGATAGCGAGACTCTTATTGTAATTGACATGTATGTAATATAGTAATTAGAAAGATCATATTTTATCTTAAATGTAAGTATATATTAGTTTAAGCATAACGATATTTGTGAGCATAATTTTTTCAACTTTTTTTTGGAGTCATTATTGCATAATATAGTAATTAGAAACATCATCTTTTTATCTTAAATGTAAGTATATATTACTTAAAGCATAAAGATAATTGTGAGCATAATTTTTTCATCTTTTTTTTGGGGGGATCATTATTGTGTATGTAGTAATAACTCAAAAGATCACTCCATTAATTTTTTTCTCAAGATTGATCATCCACCCTTTTAATCATCGGTTTTATCCATGCTTTATTCCTCTCTATCTATTGTCTCACTTTCTATAAAGATACTTATTCGTCAAATCTTTTAAATCCTTAATTCTTCCACTATATTGAATTCTTCCCCTCTCAATATTAAAATAAATATATAAAATGCTCACCATTTTCTCTACTCTATTATAATCAAAAGAAACATGAAAATAAATTATAAAAAATAGAAGTTGCACAAAACAAGTTTAACACATCATGCAAAACTCAATAGAGATGGAGAACGAATATTCATAAAGTTGACCTCAAATAGTTGTGATAGAGCTTATGAAGAGATGGTGATCTTCAAAGTTGATGAAATAATTGGGATAAGGACTTTCTTATTGTAATTGAAATATGCTTAGTGCACATCCAATTAGATTGTTATAGCATAATGAAGAATTGACTATGAAGTGAGACAATTGAATCTTGCATATATCTTTGTTGGTATAACTTGGTCGTATAACCAAAAATTATCAATTATATATATATATCTATATATATATATATATATATATATATATTTGGGGAAAGAGCAACGGTGGCTCCCTACGTTTTAATTAAAAAAAAAGGTACATAAATTGGAAGGGGGAGGATCCCCGAGTATGAAAGCAAAAAATACATTTGAACACACCCCTAGGGGTTCCTCTCCCCACAATACAACTCACACAAAAGAAATCACAAAAAATTACAGGTATACCCAAAACCAAAGAACAAAACCCAAAACTAAGTAAACATGCATTCGTGTATTGCTTAACATGTAAAGAGAAAGAAAATGTACAAAAAATTGTCTTCAGGTTAGTAGTAATTCTCCGAGAGCACTCCTGCGAGTAACAAAAACCTTTGAAAATCTAGAGATCAGAGCAGAGAAAACCAAAACAGCAGTAGGCCAGCAAAAATAATGAGAGCAGAAAACAGGGAGACAAAACCAGGCATGCTGCAAACCGAAGAGACCTGCCATACAAAATAAAAATCCCGCAACAGAAGAAGTGCAAACCCCAACCACCATACAGAAAGAAGGCCCTCAGCGGTAAAGCCAAGCAGCACCAAAATTTAAAT
This sequence comes from Phalaenopsis equestris, assembly GCF_001263595.1. NCBI lineage: Eukaryota > Viridiplantae > Streptophyta > Magnoliopsida > Asparagales > Orchidaceae > Phalaenopsis > Phalaenopsis equestris. Next base: position 754,694 of record NW_018165280.1, on the reverse strand, counting down.
TCGAACATATGGCAAATTCAAATTGTCCCCAGTGAGAAGACATCTGAGTGGAGCAGGAGGTTAAATGCCAACGTGACAGACCTCCCCCATGTTTGGCTAACCAATCATAACCAATCAGCAGGGGAGTTGACTTCTCTATGAATGAATTTCTAATTTAATTCTAATTGTCTTGCAGTCATTAAAGCTAAAATACATTTAAAAGTGCAAATTATATCTCAGAGGGGATGAGAGATTCCCAAAAGTATATCATAGAGCATTTTAAAATCGGTTTCCAACTCAATTGAAACATCATTTGTACCGACCCTTAGAACCTTAGTGTAATAGGCCAACACATAAGAAACCATCATACAAGCAGTAGGGGGAGAGTAGTTATATTTAAAGTTGTTTCTCGAGGTCCAAATAAACCATAGGACCAAAAGAGGAAGGGGAAACCCCCCTATCATCAAAAACCTTCCATTGCACAAATAATTGCTTAAGATGCCTCTATGCAACCATGAAATACTGAAATGTATGCCCAACATATTCCAAACATTTAAAGAGAAAGCACATTCAAAAAATATGTGTCTCCAATCTTCCTTCGCAACTTTGCACATAGGGCATCTCGAGGTCATTTTAAGGTTTTTCAACTTAAGAATGTCATCAATAGGTAGTAAAGAAGAGAGACGATGCCAAAGGAAAAAGGATATAGAGGGAGTTAAAAATTTGTGCCAAATTCATTTCCCTAAAAACCAATCGCGATGTGAATATAAAGTGTCATATATTAATTTGCAAACCGATTAAGAATTGTTCCTTTTCCACACGGGGAAATCCCTGCGTGAAGGGGTAATAGGAATAGTGCGTGAAAGGGTAATAGGAATAGTAATAGTAATAATAATAATAATATATGTGTGTGTGTGTGTGTGTGTGTGTGTGTGTGTGTGTGTCTCTTTAAGCATAAAGGTGCAAACTTATTCATTCCAAGCATGCTAAGAGGTTGTTTGGTCAACAATATTAGGTACATTGTATTCCTGATGCAAGGATTCAAGAAATTCATCCATTTGTTTTAAAGAAATTCAAATTCAATATAAAAAATGATTGCAATGGAAATTCACATTTTACTTCATTTTCTTTGATTGGCCGGATTCTAAGAATATAGCTTAATGTAAAATATTGTCGACTGCCCTGCCGCTCACCACTGTCTGCCACTTCTACTGCCGATTGCAAGCCGCCACTACTGGCCAGCCATTGATCGCCATTACGGACCATCCACCGGCCGCCATTCCCGCTCGCCGACCCCATTTGAAATATGATGATTCAGTTAGCAGGCAATAGGATCAATGTTGCATATGTTAATATAGTGTTACACACGTTATTGTATTCAGAATCCAAAAAAAACCTTGTTTATTATATAGAAATAGAATTGGCAATGTCTAAATGATAAAATAACAAGCAATATGAGCAGCCTTGGAATGGAAAACATTGGATTTTTAGAAGGATTTTATTTGTAATACCTTTTATTATTGGAATTTTCTATATTTAGAATTTAATTTATTGGAATGTCATAATTCTTATTTTCTTCCTTTAACATGAGGAATTGTGGTTGATATTATTATTTTATTAATTTGAAAGTCATCCCCCTCTATTTATCTTGTAATAGTTTTCTATGAAATTCAAGAGGAATAATCATTGTTCCTCTCCCAAAATCTATATGGCATCAAAGCAGACTTTCGCCTTTGAAAAGATGATCTAATATGGTCGATTGTTCACGGGTTCTGCCGCTTAACTCCTGCACCTTCTGAGTTTGGCCAATACCATCATCTTCGTGACCGACCCCTCCCGAGACAGTTGCAATTAGCACTAGCTAGGAAGGGAATGACTGAGAATGACTGGATCATGGAGTTCAGAGGTCCCTCATGATACAATCACGATGGAGCTAACTTGGTAGGCAACAACTAGATCATGGCGTTCAGAGACCCCTTACAATGTAGTCGTGATTAGAGCCAGCTGAGAAGGAATCTAATGGGTTGCGACATTCAGAGATCCGACGTCACCTGATTCGCAGGTCGAGCCCATATCTGAACTAGGGTGTGTTTCTTTTTTCCCTAGACGTAGCCACTGCACATGTGCGCTGCTCTCCTCAGATTCTTAGGTTGTCATAAAGTTTAAAGATATTCTACCACATTGGTCGGTTCTGGTAATTCTGAAACCACCTCACCTCACCTCACCCTACAACTCCTCTAATGGTTGTATCAACTAAATATTTTCCTTAGAATTTACCAAATTCCGTCATAGTTATGAAAACTTAATGAACTCAACTGCCTCGAGTGGGCTCAATTCATAAAATTAGTGGTCAACGAGAGAAGTAAATTTGTGTATTTAACCGAAGAGATTTCAAAACCAACTGCTACTCTACTAGAGATTTGAACCTGAAAAAATGACATTTTGAAAATTCTTTGATGATGATATGGCCCACCCACTCCATAGAACCTATCACAGGAAAGCTTCATCTCTTTCTTCCCATTACTCGAATTATTTGGGAGGTTGTTCAAAATCTCTATCTAGACTCGGATAACACTTCACAAATTTTTGAGTTAAAAACTCAATTTTGCCAATCCAAATAAAGTTATTGTGATGTTAATACGAATTACAATAACATTTTGAAAATTCTTTGATGATGATATGGCTCACCCACTCCATAGAACCTATCACAGGAAAGCTTCATCTATTTCTTCCCATTACTCGAATTATTTGGGAGGTTGTTCGAGATCTCTATCTAGACTTGGAGAACACATCACAAATTTTTGAGTTAAAAACTCAATTTTGCAAATCCAAATAAAATTATTGTGATGTTAATACGAATTACAATGAGTTGGTAATATTATGGAAGGAGTTTGATCAACGTTATGATGATATTTGGAATAATTCAAATGATTATGCTCATCACAAGAAGAGAGAGAAAAGTGGTCGGATCTACATGTTCTTAGAAGGCCTTAATCAGAGTTTAGATGAAGTATGAGTTCGAATCATTGGCAGAAAACATCTACCAATGATTCGAGAAGTTTTTTCTGAAGTTAGACGCGAATAGTCGAGAAGAACATTCATGTTGTGCAATACCGAATTGTTTGTAACATTAAACAGGAGAAGTTAGCTGTCAAAATGGGTGGATATTGATAAAGAAAAGCATAAGAAAACTAGGTGCCAGCATTTAAAAAAAACCAAGTCACACGAAGGAGGCATGTTGGAAGCTTCATAGTAAGCATGCAAATTGAAAATAAAAAATCTAGGCATGAAGGTCGAGCTTAAAAAGCAACTACTGAAGAAACTCAATAGTCGCCTGCCAACTCGAATGCAATCCATTTCACTAAGGAGCAATTAGAGCACTTGCACAAATTATTTTGATCTCCAAAATTGTCCCTGATTTCGCCTTGCTCTTCAGTACAAAATGGTAACTCTTTAATCACTACTCTGTTATGTGTTATTCCTTTTTTTTTTCATTTTTGGATAATTGATTCAAGCGCAACTAATTCCATGACTGATTGTTCGAAATTATTTTCCTGCTATAGACCATGTGCAGATAATAAAAAATTTAAAATTACTGATGGTTCCCGCTGAATAGGAATTGTCAAACTCTCCTCACTGTCTTCCTTTCGTGATGTTTTCCATGTTCCTATTATATCGGGTAACTTGTCGTCGATTAGTAAAATTATTTTTGATTATTAATGTCAAGCTAACATCTATTCTTCTTGGTGTTCGTTTCAAAAATTGGCCACGGAAATGATGATTGACAGTGCTAAGGAAAAAGATGAACTCTATTATTTTGACAATAGAGTTGATTTGAATAGACAATTTTAAAGTACTAATTTAAATTTGGTTTCTATTTCTAAAGATAATAAAATTATATTATGATATTATAAGTTAGGTCATCCTAATTTTCAGCATCTAAAAAATTTGTTTCCCAAATTATTTAAAAATAGAAATCTGTCTTTATTTCAAGGTGAAGTATAAGTTCGCTAAACATTATCGTGCATCATTTTCTCTACAAATATACAAATCAACTACAACATATAGTCTAATTCATAGCTATATATGGGTCTTTGTAAAACCCTTATACATTATGGGAAAAATAATTTGTAAGTTTCACTAATAATCACACTATGTTTAGTTGGATTTACTTAATGAAAAATCGAAAGAGAATAATTTTCAAATCTTTTATAATATAGCACACACACAATTATAAAAAATCATTCAAATATTATGAAGTAATAATGGTTGAGAGTATTTCAAAAATATTTTGAGTCTTTTAAAGAAAAAATGAATAATACATCAAAGCTCTTGTGTTAACATTTCACAAAAAAATAATGTGGTTGAAAGAAAAAATAAACACTTATTAGAGATAACTGAGGCGTTGTTATTTAGCAATCAGGTGCTTAAATATCTTTGCGATGAAACCATTATTACTGCTACATTTTCATAAATAGAACACCCAACAATATTTTAAATTTTAAAATATCTTTTGATGTTTTTCAAGAAGATTTTCAAAGAATTGGCTCTTATCTTCTCTCCCTTTAAAAATATTTGGGTGTATTGCTTCATTCAATTCATCATCAAAGAAAACTTGAACCCCAAGCGAAAAAATGTGTGTTTTTCCGTTATGTTCCAAGCTAGAAGGGGTATAAATGCTTTGATCACAATTCTAAGAAATTGTTTTCTATCACGGATTTCACAATTTTTGAATTTCAACCCTTTTTTCACTTTATCTTCAAGGGATGGAACAAAACAAATATTTTTCTACTGAACTTTAGTACTTTTCTCAAATAGAAAACCCTCAAAATAGTATGTCCCCAACCTTAACTGTTCAACATGAAAGCTTGAGCGATATTATATCAGGAGAGATTGCGTCGAGTTTTTTAGATATTGAAATTCTTAAAATATTATCTCATGATGTTCAAAATAAAGAGGCAGCAAAAAAAAAAATTTATGACAGTAGTACCGCTTGATATTGTCCACTCGCAATAGAGGACAACTTGAAAGAAAGGGTCTGCAAATCCTTTGCACTGCCCAGAATCCACAAATGTCCTCACTAATCCTTTACCCCATTTTCACTTCACTTTACCTGCAAGTTTTGAGTCTTCTAATATTGAATATGAACCCAATTCAAATCCAGAGTCTAACATTTCCATTGAGAAAAGGTCTTGCACCCAACACGCATTATCGCATTATGTGTCGTATGAAAATCTCTCATCCACTTTCCTTGCTCTTACCTCACAATTGTCGTGATGAAAATTCCTAATATCATGCAAGATGCTCTGAAAGTCCCTAAGTAAAAGAAAGTTGTTTTTTAGGGATGAAAACCCTTGAAAAAAGATGACACATAAGAATTGGTTGATCTACCAACTAAAAAAACGACAACCATTGGGTGCAAATAAATGTTTAAAATCAAGCATAATTCTAATAATTCTATAAAATGGAACAAGGCTCAACTGGTTGCTCAGGGATTCACTCAAACTTATGACATTGATAATTTAGAAACATTCGCCTCGCTCGCAAAACTAAACTTTATAAGAGTTCTTCTTTCACTTACATATCTTAACCAAGCTCTATAATAGTTGGATAATAAAAAAAATTCCTCAATGGGGACTTGGACAAAAAGTGTATAAAGATTTCAGGATTTAGTGAGAAATTTGACACAAAGATGTGTCAAACAAAAAAATCTTTATACAGTTTGAAGCAGTCAATGAGAGCATGGTTTGAGAAATTTACACTATTTGTTAAAGATCAAGGGAATACTCGCAGGCAGGGAGATCATATAATGTTCTTCAGATATTCACACGATGAGAAGGTCATATTGATTGTGTATGTAGATGATATTATTCTCACCAGAAATGATACATATGAGATGAACTATTTGAAGACTTCCCTATCATCTATTTTTTAAAACAATGACTTAGAATCTCTGAAGTATTTTTTTTTCATGGAGGTTGTTCGATCGAAAAACGATATGTTCTTGATCTTCTCAGTGAAATTGGGATGAGTGAGTGTAGACCTGCAATCACTCCAATTGATCCCAATCAGAAACAAGGAGATTGAAAAAAAAGTAATCTAGTGAATACAGTTAGATATCAAAAATTAGTGGGGGAAGTTGAAGTACTTATCACATACATGATCATATATTGCCTTTGTTGTGCGTTTGGTAAATCAATTTATACATTCACCCTATAAGAAACACCTTGAAGCAGTCGACAGAATTCTCAAATATCTAAAAATTTACACCAGGTAAAGGCTTACTATTTCAAAAGACCACTCAAAAGAGCATAGAGGCATATACTGATACAGATTGGGTAGATTCACTTATTGATAGGAGATAAACTTCCGGATACTACACCTATGTGTGAGGAAAATTAGTTGCATGGCGAAGTAAAAAACAAAATGTGGTTGCAATGAGTAATGCTGAGGTAGAAGATGGGGTCATGGCTAATGGAGCATGTGAGATATTATGATTAAAAAGAATTCTTGAAGAGCTCAAGATTCCAATAAGCATGCCAATGAAGTTATATTGTGATAATAAAGTAGTCATAAGCATTGCATAAAATTCAATGTACATGATCGCACAAAGCATGCAAAGATTGACAGGCACTTCATAAAAAAGAAGATTGATTATGAAACTATTTGCCAATAAATAGCGGATATGTTCACCAAAGGATTGCCCAGACCTAATTTTGAGCTTCTTGAAAGCAAGTTGTGTATGATAGATAATCTATGCTCCAACTTGATGGGAGTGTTAGATTTTTAGGGAAATTTTATTTTTATTATATTCTATTATTACTATTTTCTATTTATAGAATTTAGATTAATGGTACGTCATAATCCATGTTTCCTTCTTTATCATGAGGAGTTATAGTTGATATTATTATTTTTCAAATGTGAGAGTCAATCCTCACTATTTATCTTGTTTCTATAAAATTGAAGATAAATAATTATTTTCCCCCTCCCAAAACCTACAAGAAACAAGCTAAAATTATCTAGAAAGGTACTATGAGAGCATCAATTGTAAAAAATATGGAACAAGATGAAGAACTTTGCGTCAAAACCACATCAGTGCATAAACTAGTCAAAAAAATTTATTGTGGAAATGACATTATTTCTTTTTCCAATTATTTCCCAATTGATAATTTTCTCTACTAAAACCGATAAAATTATATAAAAGTGCAAAATAGTCTATCAGACTTACCAGAAAATGGAGGAACGCCCATTTCAATTCCCATATGGTCAAGTGCATCCTGTAGTTTACTTTTACTGAGCTTTCCAGTATCGTTTGTATCTAGTTCGGTAAAAAGATTCTCAGCCACCATAGCAAAATCATCCTCATCATCCAAAAAGACTCGAAGGGCACTCCCATCCAAGATCGAAACAACAAGTGGGTCATCTGAGAATAAAAATATATGAGAGAAACTTCAATAAACTATTTGGAAACTAAGCAGGATCATGCCAAGTCCAAGTTGTAGAAAAGCAGGCACCCACTTATTTTCTACAAGTTACAACAAGACAAAATTAGCAAAAACATTGAAGAGATATGGTCACAAGTGGAGATTATTTACTTATCTAATGACAAAAATCATTACAACCTATCACAGGTCCTAAAACTTATAGCTTTAAGTTAGTTGCTAAGAAATAAACTGTATATTCAGAACGTTAATGCATCAAGATACAAATCAGTCTACTGGCTCAATGTAGAAGCAGCGGTAGTTGTTTACTTTAGGAATTACGGAGGAAGCTTTCCAATGACAAAAAAAGGCTGTTTACTTGTGTCTGCTCAGATGTCCAATTAAGTTCCTTAAATAACCTATCTCCGGCATGCAAAATTGATGGGTTTATTCCAGCATTAAAAAAAACCTAAAATTAAAAATAAAATGAATGAAAGGAGACCTGGAAGGAAACCAATACTTGACTCGTTGAAGAGTGACCTACAAGAACATCATCTTAGCCCTAGAGGGCAAGAGGCCCAGGAAGATTGGGACAAGTAAGGGCTTCAAATACTGTAACTCTTCCTATTCTCACTTCTGTTATATGCTTTTCACACCATAAATTTGACACCAAGTCTATCACCAAAACCTTGGCTTTCAAGTAATGTATATGATATTAGGAACAAAATCACAAGATAAACCGCACAAAATTTCACAAATAAAGCATTTTATAAGATTCACAAATCAATCATCCTATAACCACATGGTAAAAATATCACTATTTTCGTATAAGTGGTGAGACACTAAATATCATGAAATTGGTATCTAGTTTGCATGACATAATAATTTCATAATATAAATCTTGTTATTGAAATAATACTTCATCCCAAATTTTTGATGGTTTAGAATCATTAGTCTTAATTTGAAAGCAGTAAATATATGCTCTAGTGCTAACTCTTTCGAAGATCAAACCATGAATGATAAAGGTAGTTGAGAGCAAATTTAGAAGTATGATCATGTTAAAATTAGAGAGATTATATCCTATATGGGAGTTGAAATGGTTTATATATATATATTTTTTTTCATGAAAGCCCAGAAAGGATATATATATATATATATATATATATGTTACAAGTGAAAGTTTTATTGCCTCGGCCTATGGTAAGCCACTCAAAATGGATATTTCTATTTTTAATTTTTCCCGTCCCACAGAAGTCAGGGTACTTGTTGAAAGTGACATCACTTTAATCACTCATGAAGAAATTTGGTTAGACTCGCAACACCAAGTATATTGGCAAAAGGTTGTTATTGAGCATTTCCCTTCGTATTGCTCAAATTGTCATATGTTCGGTCACTTCAATTCTCTATGTCACCGTCTACACCCCCATCTAAAACCAAAAAAGCAAAGTGCTCAGCCCGAGGTAGAGATTCCCCCTCCTCCTGATCTGCTCTAAGTTATTGACATTATTGATCAATAGAAGGATACTCTTGAAGGTGTCACTATCCCACAGGCAATATGTCAATCACTCAGCTTCCACACAATGCTCATGATGTAGATCCCCTGATTCCTCCTACGGAACCTCTGTTTGTGGAGGCAGAGGAGACATTTCATACTTCACCTATCCTATAACCTATCATTGATGTAAGGGGTGGCAATATTTCTACTGCGGCTCTAACACCTCATCAGATCGAGCAAGTTGTTGTTGTTAGTCAGGCAAATGGGGCTCATCAGATCGAGCAAGTTGAACAAACAACTTAGTCGAAAGCATCAACAAGATTTGACTCCAATATTTATAAATCACATATACAATTTGATTTCCTTAATATTTCTAAAGATTACTATAATGCAAAGTATACATAGGAATGCAAAAAAAATTAAAATTGATTCAAATGAATAATACCTGAATTGAGAGTAGAACGTTATGGTTTAATGGCTCAATAACCTTTCTTTGCATCAACGTTGCCAGATTTGCATGCATGTACAGAAGCTATAAAATACTTATTGATTTGATCAGTTAAGCAAGCTTTGACAAAAAAGTGGGTTGTATTGTGATAGGAAAGAAGACGTGTTTTTCACCGACTATAATGAAATATTTTATTTCAATAATACCAGGCAACACAACTAAAATGCATAAAGAATAAATACCTACAATTTGAGAGGTAGGCGATCTCTCCCAAACGCTAACTCTAAACCTACAATTCAAGAGATAGGCGATTTCTCCCAAACACTAAGCCTAAAACTCAAGACAACAATCACACATGAAATACGCCTGATCATAATAAGCCCTATTTATACCAAATAATAATAACTAATAAAAAACAAAATTGTTATAGGCACCGGCCTAACATATTATTTTAATAATGTGCAAATATGTCATGCATGTGAATGTAAATGAGATTATTTTCAACTTTTGAAGTTAAGAAAACATGATAGATCCTTTAACAAAGGTTCAACCCTAACCACAAATCTTAAATCAAGAGGATTGGTTTTGATGGTCATATAATAACCATCAACATAGAATTCATGGTCAGGGATTCAAATGATTCAAAGGTAGTCTAAATCAATGATTGATGAAAGCAGCTAATAAAAAGTATATCTCCCACCAACATCCTTACTGTCATGTGCTACAAATAATGTGAAAATTAAGTTGATTTAAGCACTTAATGAGCTTAATTAGTAGTATACGAAGGATGCCATTAAAGCAATCCTTTTAGACTCAACAAAGAGTAACCATGGGACCAAAATTAAGGGATATGGGTAAAATCACTAATTCTTATAAGAAATAAGAACCAGATGTACATAAAGCATTGTCTTACATATTAAACTCAATCTAACCCTTCTATTGTGTTTATGCTTCAAAAGAGTCACTAAGAATTTTTGCTTAGGGTGTTTTAATTCACCATATATTTTCTTGTACTCTTCACTAAACACAAAGACAAGATATTGCATTCCACATGCAGCAGCCAAACTTCGTTTATTTATTCAATTATCTTTTTTATAGGGTCATTTGCATACATGCCACACAATTCTTATATATTACCATATCTAACACTTAAAATTTCATATTGACATGCATAACACTTAAATCTTTAACATTACAACAAAAACACAACTCTTACTAACATTTCAAAGTGAAATATACCTTTTCAAGCATAGGTTTATAACACCTAAGTCTTATAAATGTAAATATTAAACTTTACGTGTTAGATATGTAAAATGTAAATATATATAAGAATTGTGTGGTATGTATGAAAACTTTTCTTCCTTTTTTTAATTGCTAATCTTTTGTGAAAAATTGTTGGTTATGTTTGATTTTTAAAATGGTCTGATATAGCAAACACTAATAAAAAGAGATGCAGCAAGAAGCCACAAGTTGAATGCATCAAAGTCATCATTTGCACCACTTATCACCTCAAATTTGTGCAAACTACATTTAAAGGAAAAAAAGGAAAAAAGGTTATTCCATTGGTCAAAAAAGCAGAAAAACCTCAACAGCCCAACACATGCAGGACACTTATGTGATAAAATTGTAAGTTTCAATAATTGGCATATCACCCATCTCCACCATATAAATAAGTGTGTTTCAATTAAAATGCTCACAAAACTAGCTTTCATACACAGAAAAAATCCGATTGATTTTACTATCATAATATTTTATATTTTTCAATATTTTTTCCTTCAGATTGTTAAAATTGCCAGCTTAAAAATTGATATCCATATGTGCTATAATAAAGAGAAGAAATGGAGTGTGGAAGTAGAATTCGGAAAAAAAATAAACATTGATAGTCTCTCCCAACATAAAGAGATGCGATACACTCTAAAGTAACACAGCAATCACATTAAGGCTTATTTGACACTACTAATTTAAATTTATTGTTCATATCTTTTGCTTAGCTAACTGTAGCCATAGTTTACCATATCCTGAAACATGAATTTGAAGACAAAAAACATTACAGCACTCATTACCGTCAAGATTTGAAGAAAATCTCTCGATAGGATCAACGTTCAAGTCAACCCACCATTCAACTCACATCTCATTTGCACTAGTCATAATATTCCAACATAAATTCATTCATTCGATACAAATAAAAATGGACCTTAATCCCAATGCCCATAACGTAAATCTGATCAATCGATTTAAAACTTTAGCAACACTGATTAAGAGACTAAAGCCTAAATTAATCTTCCATCATTAGGGAGCATGATGGCCAAACAAGGTTTCAAAGACAACAAGGCTTGATTCAGCCTTCAATCTATTAAAGAACCAAAATGACTTCAAACGTGAGGGATTTTGATTTGCCATTATCAAAGAGGTGATATGCCTCATAAATCCATCTTCCATTCACTGAAGTATCAAAATACATATAAATTCCACCATAGGAGCTCGCTCTCTCTCTCTCTCTAAATATATATAGGAAAACTTAAATACGAACCACACAATCCCTATGTATTTCCGTATCTAACATCCAAAGTTTGATATTTACATTTATAATGCATTGATGTTATAAAAATGTGCATGAAAAGGTGCATTTCACTTTTCAAAAGGTAAAGATGGTGGTATTTTTTATTGTTTATTTTAAAAATTTCACTTTTCAAAAGGCAAATTTTTTTTTTTTTTTTTTTTTTTTTTTGTCGCATTTCTTGTCCAGTTGATAGGCAGGGTCACTGTAAGTCCTCACTGGCAAGGGTTCGATCTCACCCGTGGTGCGCGGGGGGTCGAATTATAGGCACATGGCACGGGGTTCTCCTCATAGGACCTGAGCGCATGGGAAATCGATATTTGGGCCTCTGCCAAATATCGATTTCCTTTTAAATAATAATAATAATAATAAATAATAAATAATAAATTATTTTAAAAACTAAAATTTACTTAGTGCTTCATTAATATGAGCCCTTAGCCACCCTCATGTGCATAACTATTCGAGAGGACCGCCGTCACTACCGGCAAACAAGCCAAAAGGGGATTCGAACACATGACCTGAGGGGACTTACTACCTTCAAAGAGACTGCTCTACCAACAGGCCACGATACTATTCCTCAACTTCAAGCTAGGCTACAAACGAGTGCAAATGCTCTCCCTGGAGACAAAATTCCCAAGTTGATCTGCAAAGATTTTATTTAAACCGATTGTATGCAAGACACAATATCAGACTTAAAGCTACATCTAACCAAATTCTGACAAACAAGCTGTTAACAGCAAAAAACAATTCTATATGACACGTTTAGGGGCTATTTAGCCATAAATAAGAATTAATTCAATTACGATTTAATAAATCCTGTAAATCTTTATTTAGTAAATATTTGGGCGCCGACTCCTGCAACTATTTGGCATGATGGCAGCTAAATTGGCTAAATTTAGATAGATTATTTGATGGTTTAGGATTTAAATGAACGTAAAATCTAACCAAAATTTAAATAGGATGATGTGATGTGGTGCCAAAACTAATAATCTAGATTAATCTATTAATGCCTCATTACTATAGTTTATGCTATAATAGCCAGTACTTGATAAATAATAAGATAAATGAATTTATGATTATTCTTAGTAAATATCTTAGCAGCATTAGTTCATAAAAATCAAGCCAGTTATAATCAATTAAATCAATTAATTAACTAACTAAATCTATAACAAAGTTATTAATTTACTATTATTTCAACTAATTTATAAATAAAAAATTATTCGCTAATTTCTATATTTTTTTAATAATATAAATAATTGTTTTAATCCTAATTAACAATTACTAAAATTTTTAACTACTAAATAAGTATTAAGAAATTAATTAGATAGCTACATAACGATTACCAATATTCCCCTACACCTAACAAAGAGAAGCACGCAGAAATCGGTGGCGGATTCCTCAACGAAGACCTGGATTCCGTTACCTACTCGGGCGATCTAAAGCCCTGCAGCACTCCATCCTAGGAAAAAATATTACATCAGTACTACGCACCTAGAGTAACATGCGTAGCCAATAAAATAACGCCACGATACCCTGCGCGACAGAGAAAAAAAAACGGCGCAGTAACACGGGGAATATTCTCTTTCGTGTTATTCATGTGTTATTGTGTATTATTCATGTATTATTGTGTTCTAGGAATATTCTTGGTGTTATAATAACACAATAACACATCAATAACACATCAATAACACACAATAACACATGAATAACACGGGGAAGAATATTCTCCGTGTTATTGCGCCGTTTTTTCTCTGTCGGGAATATTCCCCGTATTATTCAAGTGTTATTGTGTGTTATTCATGTGTTATTGATGTGTTATTGTGTTATTATAACACTAAGAATATTCTCATGATACAATAACACATGAATAACACACAATAACACATCAATAACACATGAATAACACGCAATAACACATGAATAACACGGGGAGGAATATTCCCCGTGTTACTGCGCCGTTTTTTTATCCTATCGCGCGTGGCGTGATTTTATTGGCTACGCACGGTATTTCTAAGTGCGTAGTACTGATGTAATATTTTTTCCCATCCTAGACGAAAGCCTAATACACCCACTCGGACCTCCTCCTCCTCTCCTCTGGCGATGGTGACAACACCCTCTGCAAGTAAACTAATCCCTCCAATGGATCGTGAGAGTAGGTTACGGGAAGGTGAATGGTGATCTACAGAATGAGAGAAGTTCACTGAGAAATTTAAGAAGCTCGTGATTTATAACAAAACGGAATAAAACGAGATTGCACATGACGGTAGGGTTTTAAAGGCAGGAACAAAATATTAAATCTAGGTTAAGACTTACAACAAAATACCAGATAGCTTTGACGGGTTATACCAGTCCACTGGTACTTCACACTAATCCAAACTCCATCGATCATTACAAACCCGCATTATAATCGAATAAACGCTCCATCCAACATAAAATCGTTAGAACAAACAACTCCAGAAACGCAAAGTTGAGGGCAAGGGAACAATCGTAGCAGGAGAAACAAACCTTCCAGTTCATCAGCGAGGGCGATTAGGTATTCTTGAATCTTCCTCTTCTGAAGATCAGCCTCGTTGAACTCGACAGACAGGAAATCATCAGCTCCGCTTCCCAATCGCCGGAGAACAGCCGATTTCATGGAATCCGGTAAAGACAAGCCGAAGAGGCGGACGGCAGCCTCAGCTTCGGCCATTGCAAGAACTCTCTCGCCATTGACGGAACCCCCGGCGATTGGAAGGCGGAGATCGCCGCTCCTTAGCTCGGTTCCATTTAGTATCTTAAGCCCAAACTCGGCCATTTCGCCGTCGCCTTGACTTCCGGGGATTGGGAAGAAGAGATCTGTTGGTTAAATTTACGAAACTTGATCATTCAAAGCTGAGGATTTACGAAGATTGCAGTAACTTTCTTTGTAATTTTTTTAATTAAAATTATAATTTATCTAAAAAACAAATTATAATTTACATGCATACCATTTAATTATATGTACTTACATTTTAATATCCATATTTTATTATTAACATAAAAATTAAAATGTTAGATACATAAACCTTCGTACAAATTAAATAATGTTATAATTTATTAAAATGCATGGAAATTTAATGGTATGCTCGTAAATGTAACTTCATTTACATATGTTACAAAATAAATATAATTATACGGAGAGTTGGCAGCCCACGTCCTAACCGTTCAAGGACTTTAGTTGATTAATATATATATATA
>NW_018165280.1:737342-739531 GCF_001263595.1 Phalaenopsis equestris | reverse complement strand
TTTTTGACAAATGAGCTTCTAAATTTCTAGATCGTTGCTCCATTATGCACTTTCTACTCAGTCAACCTTGCTTTAGCGTTGTATTTGCATGTCCTAGAGGAAAAATATTTGCGTACATAAGACGTACACAGCGCTGCGTACATCCAGGGGTTATTCAGGGGGTACAGGAGGTTATATCAGGTTTATATCCCTCTGTAAATCTCATGTAACATCTTTGTAAACTACATGTAAGCTACAAATGCGTTCCGCGCTTCTGTAATTTCATTGGTACAAATAAGTTACACGGAATTTATAAGAGCGTTACATGGAGTTTACAGAGGAGTATAACCCGGATATAACCCCTTGTACCCCCTGAATAACCTCTGACGTACGCAGTGTTTCATACGTCTTATGTACACAAAGTAGGATATGAGGGTAAAGATTATTCTTCTCTGAAATTGAGGATGGTATGACCATAAGATGTTGTGTAAAACAACATGGAAATGCCATAGAAATAATTGAAGGCAATTAGGATAACCTTCGATTTATAGGTGGAGATGGCATGACTTGAAAGTGATCAGTGAGGTACTGAAAGGTTGTATGGATTACTGGAGGAAGTTGAGAGGTCTTCCTTTTGGTGATTAAGATGGAACAATAAAAAGTGATGGGTGAGGCAAAATAAAGAGGTTGTGGAAGTAATTGAAGGCATTCGTGATGGTTCTCCTTCTGGAGGTGGAGAAGACAGTAAAAACAAGGCGTGAAATGAAATTTACATATCATGGGGACCATTTGATGACGATCACATTTGTCATCCCATTAAGGTAAAGATCGCATAACTCAAAACTAAAGGTCGAGGTGCTGCAAGAAAGTCATGGAAGTGGTCGAAGGAGGTGAGGATTTTTTTTTTCTTAAAGGAGGTTGATGTACGTATAAAAAAATACAGTTGAGGAAGAATGAGAATTTTGGATGATAGTTATAGGTTTAGAAACTTTACATGATTCAAAAGTTCATAACATTATAAAAGAGCACAATTAAGATTTATTTATAAATTTTGAGAAGCTTAACTGATAAGTATCATAATTGTATTAAAGTGCTAATTATTTTTATCAATAACATGTGAACGAAACACGCTGCCTTGAAGTAGAATTAACTCAATGATTTATTTGGGGTGGCCTGATTAGCTTAGAAAAGATGATGGGATCATCCATAAATTAGTTACAATTTTATGGCAATTCGACGAAAGACGCCCTAAAAATCATAAGATAAATAATTATTAATCAAGCATGATAATCATTTATGATTAACTTTAATAAATTATTAACTCGATTAATTATATTTAATACAAAACTAGTAAGGTAATTAAGAGTTCTCATGTTATAAAACATACTAAAAGTAATAACAAATAATTATGGCTGACATTCAAACTCATTTAGTTTAATTCCATTTAAACAAAATTTTATCTAAATAAGGAAATATTAAATAACTGAAATCAAATAGCATAATTATTTTGAGTATAATTGTAAGATTTATTGATCCACATTAATAGAGCATTTCTAGTTTGGGAAATAATGCTTTTAGAATAAATATATTATAATATAAACTATATGATTTAATAAATAAATTATATTGATTAAATAAAATATACGTATATATGATGGTGAGTTAAAATAATAAAAGATAAAGGGACTGGTTTTGGCCCGATAAGAAAGTCAAATAATGAGAGCAATGAAGCCAAAGAGCAAAAAAGGCAAATGTGCATCAGTGGGTGAAAGATTGAAAGGGTGAGTGATTAGTGTGTGTGAAATTTGAACTAGAGATGTTGTGTGTAGTTAGTGGTGGGAAGCATAATTATTGCTTTTAAGGCTTACATTAAAGAAGATGAAGTGATGGCTCAAGGTCTTACACAAGAAAAATTTTTGGAGGGGAGGGAGAAAAAAGCTAGGGTTTCACTTGAATTATTTTTCATTTTTCTTCCCCATCCATTGTATTGTAAGCTTCCATTATTCATGATTAAGATGAAGTTAGTCATAGTTCGTTGTAGTTCGTGTTGAATTTTTAATTCACTCATTAGGATGAATGAGATTTTTCAAATAGAACGTGTGTGTGCGCGCGCGTGCGTGTGTGCATACATATATTAACCTTTTATATATATATACATACATGTATATATATATATATACATACATACATACATGTATACATACATACAT
>NW_018165280.1:674234-736958 GCF_001263595.1 Phalaenopsis equestris | reverse complement strand
TATATATATATAAAAGGTTAATTTACTTATATTAAAAATAAGAGTTCTTCCTCTTAACTATCACCTCAAAGAGAAGATTATGTTTCAATTATATCCATTTAAATGAAAAGAACACTACTAAATTATTTTCTACTATCCTAGTTTAATCCCAAATTCAAAGTGCAACAAATCATAAAATTTGATTGCTTATAAGCGAAAAAAAATTTTAAAAATGATGATTTTATTATTATTATTTTTCAATTTTAAAATAAAACAAATAAGTTCGAACAAGTTTTGATACTTCTCGACCAAATCTCCATCATCTGGAATGAATCTCAAGGTGTAACATAGATCTCGAGGCAATTTTTTTAATAAGAAATATTCAAACTTCTATAAAAACTAATCCAAAATTTTGATTGTAACAAATTTACATTCAAACTGTCCAACTCGAAAAGAAAAACCCAATGTTACCAAAATTCATCCAATCCAAGTCAAATCAAGCTCAGATCAAGTCATTAAAACACCCTTGAATGTTTTTCTGACATATTTAGAAGGTCAAGCGAATGTCGAATCTAGCAAGCTTATAGTCCAATCAAGCGTCTTGACAATACGAATCCAACGAGTCGAAGATTGCTCAATTCTGACATCGTTAATCCACTCAAATGTCCATCAAATGTCATGTGAACGAAGGAGGAATTCCGGACCGTTCGATCAAAGTGGTTCAAATTTCAACATTAACTGCACCCATAACGCTATAAATAGAGCCTCCCCCCTCTCATGAGAGGGGGCACTGGAGGCTTAAGAGAGACTTTAAAGCTTTTAAAAAGAACTGAAGTCCAACACCACTCGTGAACCGTCGATTGATATTCACCACCGCCGATTGTGATTGACCATTGCTGACTGTCGTCGACGTCTGTCGATCATCTTCGATCACCATCGATCATTTCTGTCAGTTGTCAATCGTCGTTAACAACTGTCAAAAACATCATCGACAACCACCGACCATCGTCGAGCACTACCGTCATCGTCAACCATCATCAACTGGAAGCTGTCAATCAGCGTTGTAACTTAAAAAACCTACTAACAATTTCCCGTCTGAAAGACAAGGGGTCTCTGTAATCATAAATCTACATTGGACTTTTACAACTGGGGCTAACCCCATGGCTTTTTCACTTTACAACAAGGGTCACTGTTGAATTCTCGTGCAACGCTAAGACGATAATTCATTACTCTATTATCGTGAATTTTCTAGCACACATCAAGTTTATAGGAAATATAAATTTTAAATAATATTATATCTAGCTATATGTATTAAAATAACTAATTTAACAAATTTCATTATTTTCAAAAAATAATTTCAATTCTCAAGAAAGCCAAATAAGCCCTTGAACAAAACAAGTCCCTATTTGATCGCGTGAAGCTAAATAACAAGTTCTGCTGATAATTGCAAGGCCTATTAAGTTGATCAGTTAAAAATTAATATGAATTCACTCGCCACAAATCCTTCTTAGGTCTTTTAAAAACTAATATCTGTTTTTAAAAATAAAATGGACGGAAAGTTATATTCACTTCTTAAAATGTATATTTTATATGTATATAACATTTCAATTTGAATTTTTACATTTATATTACTTTACCAATGTTGAATACATGTATTTCACTTCTTAAGAGTTAGTCATAGTTATATTTTTATATCATCATAAAAAAATTTTTAAGTTTATTAAAATTAAAATGTTGATGTAAGATACGTATATAGATAAGAATTGTGTGGTATGCCCCTCTTCTTTTTTCGTGTATACCCCCAGTATGTTTTGACCGTCAATTTCAAATTTTATGTTTAGAGATAAAACTCCTAGCCAAGTGAAACTGATCAGGTCAATTGGAACTGGTCAGGGCGACGAGAGCTAATCAAGAAGACTGGTCGCGTTCACTAGGTTCATTGGACAATCTCAATACCTTAAACTACAAAAGAATATTTTTGTCTTACCTCCGTAAATAAATGTTATTAATAGCCTCAAGATAATCCTTAAAATATAAAAAATGGCATGAAACTAACCTCATTGAGCAATTGTCACATAATATCAAGAAATCGCTTATCTATTATGATTATTATATCCATTTAAAGCTTAGTTAAATAGTGCTAGAAACCAATAAATAATTGCCACTTATTATTTCTGTAGAGTATAATAAGCATTTACATATGCTCTCATAGACCCAATATGTGCTTGAATAAATAACTCGTGAGATTATTCAAAGCCAAACAAGCTCTTGCAAATTACTTTTAACGATTTAAATATATTATAAAATATCAATGACAAGCTAAATGGTAGCTCAACAATCCATGTATTCCCAGTATGACTTGACATCACATATGACCTTTTATCTTAGTGCAAAGCATAGTAATTATAAATTAAATATGTTTACAATGCCATTATTAAATTGAAAAGGACTAATCTGATCATTTTACTTGGGACAATATCCCCCTCAAAATTATTATTAAGATAATTTGATGCACGGTCAAGGCACTGTGATTCATCTCTAAAGAAAAGTAACATATTAAATTAAGTGTGATGATGTTATTTGTCTGACATCCACAAATTATATAACAATAATCTAACATAATTAATGACAATCAAACATATAAGCAGTTAAAAAACAATAACTAGATTTTTTTTTTTTTTTTTTTTTTTTTTTTTTTTATCTTTAATTACAAGCCTCAATCTGTTCATTTGTTACAAGGATGGTGGAGCATGGTGTCTTAATTTTCTGTATTTACATACATGTAAGCCACATTGATTTGGTGGTTGAGAGCTTTATCTTCTTAAAAGTATTGGGTTCAAAGACTTGCATATGTGATGTGTGTGGGGGGGGGGGAATAAGAACTTTTATGTACTTAACAAATGCGATATAGTTGGTAAATGTGTTAATTACCTTTGCTTTTTGAGAATTAGCAGTAAATGGAGAGTTGATTAAATGTGACAAAGGTTGGTTTCATTCCTATTTATTAAAGTTCATCTCATATAATGGTAAGTTTGATTCGGCTTTAATGTTGATGTCAACGAGAAAATAAATGCAGGCAACCTCTGATATACGAACTATTTACTAAAAACATTACTTGGAAATTAAGATGTACTAAATTTCAATTACAAATGCTAATGCACAAAATATATACTTCTATATGCAACACTCGGGCCATGAATCCAATGATCTCCTTCAAAGATGAATTTAGCTATGGCATGAGATTTGATGAGGAGGGGAAAGGCAATCCGATTTGAATGAAAGTTGAATGAATCAAAGATGGTAGTTGTAAAGCTTGGCCGACCAAGATCAAATTGATCGTCGTCAACAAGTTTTGCTCCTCATTCTCATATCAGTGTCGGAGTTAAGTGATCTTAGACTTGTGAAGTATGGAGCCCGGTCCTCCCAACCCGACTCCCGCTCTCACTATGTCGCGACCAAGATTCCGCTCCCGCCCCTTGTTTTGAGAAGCTTCTCGCCTGCTCGTCGCGCCTCCCTGCTCAATCGCAAAACTGCTCCCTCCTCTGCCTGCTCCCGCACGTGAGAATCGAAGCTTCGTTTCGTCTGACGTCTCCTGCTTCCTGTTCTTGATAAAAGACATTGCGAGGTGGCTCTCCTTCAGTCGTACAGTCACGTTTTTGGTGTTATTCTTCGGACTTCCTTGAGATAGAGGAAGAGTTCTTCGGGCTTCCTCGGGATAGGGGAAGAGTTCTTCGGGCTTTCTCGGGATAGGGGAAGAGAAGTGCAAGCTGTAGTTCCTTCCGGCAAAAGGAAGAATAAAGAAGAAGAAAAAGATTGTTCTCCCTTGGCTTTTTCTTAGTGACTTCTAGCAGAAGAGAAATTAGGTTTATTTCTCTTGTAAGTTTATCTTCTTTGGTGTATCTCGGTGTATTGTTTCTTTGGTATATCTCGGTGTATTGTTTCTTCGGTGTATCTCGGTGTAGAGCGAGAAGAAGAAAGAATAACAAAGTGAGAGATTCATCTTGTAAGTCGAAATGATCAGCTGATGTAAATTCCTCAAGTAGTAAAATCTTCTGTAACACCGTGGACGTAGGAAATTTGTCGAACCACGTAAATCTGTATGTTCCGCTTTGTTATTGTTTTCTGGTGTGAATTTTTCTCGTTTTATTTTTCGCTTTGTCGATCGTTCTCTTGTTTAATTTATATATACCACAACAACCGGTATATATCTCGCAACAACTTGTATCAGAGCCAAGTTTTCGATCTGAGGAAGAATGATGGTTGCAGATGAAGTCGAGAAGTTTGATGTCACAGATTTTGGTTATTATATGATGCAGATAGAGGACTACCTCTATGGGAAGAAACTTCATCTTCCGTTATTGGGGAAAATACTTGAAAGGATGGATGGGGCTGAATGGAATTTGTTGGATCGACAATTTCAGGAGGTTATTCGATTGACCCTGTCGAGGTACAAGGCTAGACTTATTGAAAAAGACTTTCAGCAGAGGCAGGATATTGCCCATACAATGGGAACAATGGGAGTTGTAAGCATGTAAGCAGAGACAAGAGTAATCCAGGAAATAGCTTGGAGGTGCAAAGTTATGTTGACCCTGCTGATATGTTGACTAATTGTGTTACTCTTGAGAAACTGAAGTTGGGCACAACTTCAGCTGGTCTTTAAGTGTGAAGACAGAGGATTTGAGTTGCAGAGGTGGAGGATTCATGGTGGAGGATATCAGTTCAAGGAAGAAGATGTTGTAGCAGGTGTACCAGTCTCCATGTGAGAGATTTGTTAAGTATGGAGCCCGGTTTGCCCAACTGACTCCCGCTCTCGCTATGTAGCGACCACAATTCCGTTCCCACCCCTTGTTTCGTGAAGCTTCTCGCCCGATCTTCGATCCTCCCTGCTCAATCGCGAAACCGCTCCTGCCTCTGACTGCTCCCGCGCTCGCGAAGCGAAGCTTCGCTTTGTCCGACGTCTCCCGCTTCCTGTTCGTGATAAAAGCCATTGTAAGGTAGCTCTCCTTGAGTCGTGAAGTCACGTTTTTGGTGTTTTTCTTCGGGCTTCCTCGGGATAAAGGAAGAGTTCTTCTGGTTTTCTCGAGGTAGAGGAAGAGAAGTGCAAGCAGTAGTTCCTTGCGGCAGAAGGAATATGAAAGAAGAAGAAGAAGATTGTTCTCCCTTGGCTTCTTCTTGGTGGCTTCTGGCATAAGAGAAATTGAGTTTATTTCTTTTGTAAGTCTATCTTCTTCGATGTATCTTGGTGTAGAGTTTCTTTGGTGTATCTCAGTGTAGAGAGAGAAGAACGGGGAGAGAAGAAGAGAGAGCAACGAATTGAGAGATTCCTCTTGTAAGTCGAGGTGATCAACTTGTGTAAATTCCTCAAATAGTAAAATCCTCTGTAACTCTGTGGATGAAGATAATTTGTCGAACCATATAAATTTGTGTGTTCTGTTGTGTTACTGTTTTCTAGTGTGAATTTTTCTTGTTCTATTATTAGCTTCGTCGAGCGTTCTCCTATTTGATTTATATATACACCACAACAACTGGTATATATCTTGTAACAAGACTTGTTGAATTCTTCATATCAAGACACTCAATTTGATTATAAATTTTGTCCCTTTGGCCTTCCAACCAAGCACCAGATCCTTCAAAATTTGACTTTACAGCTTAGTATATACATGTGCTTGATTAGACTCAAATTTGATTATTTTTGATATCATTGTATTCGTCTTGTCTAGCTCGTCTTTTTCGTAGTAATTAAGTTTGAATACTATTGCCCAAAAAATTATATTGGAATACATGCTATGCATCAAAATTCGTGATACCAGATAATATGATGGCACATCATTTTTATTCTCAATAAATCTAAACTTACCACACAACATTCACATCATATATAGAAAACATCACGCAGAAACATCTCATCCTGCATCAGTTACCCATTATTGCAAATATGTTGATCATTTTAAATATATATAAAAGCATTTATCTTCCCACGAGCTAGCTGGCCAACAACTTTTGCGCTTCAGTCTCATACCGAAAACCTCCCTTGCTCTTAGACGTGTCCGCCGACCACACAAAGATCCCCGCAAGCTTCCCCTCCTTCTTCAATGTCCGACAAGCATCAAAGAAACCATTCGCCGGCGAAAGCCCGCTGCTTCCATCGCTAATGAAGCTCGCCAGCACCACCCCGCCGGCGAAGTTGGATCTCTGAGCCTCGTAGTAACTCAGGAACTGTGAAACAGTGGTGTCTGAGCTGTAGCCATAGAACTGGTAGTTAACGTAGTCGATTGCGCTGGAGTGGCTGGTCCATAGAGCCTGGTAATGTTCCTTCAGATCTGTGTCGTCGTATGGAGCTATGGAGACGAAGGATATCACGCCGTTGGATTTTAGGGTTGTGATCAGCCGGCCGATGCAGTCAGCGAAGGTGGCTGAGTCTGCCTGCCATAGTATGAAGCAAGTTTTAAGAGCCGTTTTAATTAGTGATTGTATGTAAAAAAATATGTTTTTTTTTTCTTTGTTGTTTCTGTTTCGATTTTGTAAAAATCTGTGAAAGAATTTCTAATATAAATTCATCTAAAGGAATGCAGAGATGATTATCAATTTGTTGATTTTATAGTATGTTTTAGGTTTATATTTGGACCATTAATTATCTTGAATAATAATCATGAGGATATAAAAAAAAAACTAAAAAAAAAAATAATAGAAGAATCTTACGATGTTCAATTAAAACTATTCTAGAATAAAAATATATCTCATTCTATGAAGTCACTTAGGGTTTGTTTGGGGCAGCTTGTGCATTTCAGAATAAGTTGTTTAACCTGAAACGCGGTCCGCGGGCCAACCGCAGGGGACGACTCGAGGTCTGCGTTTAGTATATAAACTCAAACGCTGTTTCAGATAAGCTGACGAAACGAGCGAACCAAACTGTACGGCGGCGTTTTGAAAACACCGCCCGCACTTATAAGCTGCCCCAAACGGACTCTTAGACATGATACACTATCAGCAAATTTCTATCATATGGTACAAATCTCGAGCTTTGACATGATTCTCGAGGCAATCTTTTGATCGAGAAAATTTCGAAACTTTATAATCGTCATACATAAATTCTTGCTTCTCCTATAGTGTTGATATATATATTGGATATACAGAAAATTAAGAGAATAGTCACTTATCATTTGCTTCAAGTTGGTACTTATTTTCTTACAAGTATCATTAATTTTAATCATACTTTAATTATTATCCCTCAATGTATCTAAATCAGTGCACACATAAATTAAAAATAAGAGTCAATTTTAAATAAATTATTCACTAACAATATTATTTTTATTATATTAAACTTGTGAAATTATAATAATTAAATTATATTATCTAATATCTCAACTGCGCATTAAAATAACACGATACAAAAGAAAAAAACACCATAAAATTAAAAAAAATCAATTTTATAAAAAAAAATCTCAATTTTTCCTTCATATATTAATAAATGATTTTGAAAACATGCCTGAAAATTCTCATAGTCGATGTCGATGCCATCAAGATGGTATTCCTGGATGATCTTCGTCAGAGAAGAAACAGCGTTGGATACCCACGAGTCAGCTGAGCTTGGGCTAAAGAACACCGTCTCGCCGGAGACCGTAGCTCCGCCGAGGCTGACGGCTACTCTAACGTTCGAATGAGCCCGCTTGATGGCGGAGACGTCCGCAGGGGAGAGATTAATAGTATCCCAAAACACACTGAAATCTCCGTTTGTTGGAGAGGGAGGAGATGTGTTGGTGGTGTAGTCTATAGCGAAGGCGAGGATGAAGTGGAAGTCAACGCCGGAGTTTATGGGGACGTCGGAGAACTTGACGTCTTTGAACTGCGCTCCGATGTACTCGGAGAAGTGGTTGGAATTTTGGGCTCCGGAGAGAGGACAGAGGAGGAGGAGGAGGAGGAGGAGTTCATGATGAGTTGAAGAGAAGCTCATGGTGTCTCTGAGTTGAATGACAAGCTATAGGGATAATATACATGTAGGCCTATCAGCTTGCGCTAGTCAGTGATCCTACGAATCGATTCAACAATGAACACCCGATTGCCACCCAGATACCATAGACGATCAAGGATTCCCTTGGGACATCATCGAGTCTCAACATTTTTAAATAATTATACTATGGGTATTTTTCTTAAATAAATTTAAATTAGGAAATAATAAACCTTCATTTAATCCATGTAAATCAATCTATTTTTTAGCAATTAGACATGTATTTGGGGTCGGGATCAGTTTATGTTTAAGATGAATAATTATTTGCCTTTAAAATAAAAAAAAAATTTAATAATTGTTTGCTTATAGATCAAAATTTGATTAAGAAATTTGGATTCCACTCTACGTGCTATTGAAACATTAATGTCGGACTATACAGAGGCAAGTCATTAGACCGGAGACTTTGATTTTTCAAAATATGAAACGCAGGCTGAAAGAGAGGTAATGCTGTTCGGATAAGTTTGCCCTTTTGACTTTAGACTTTTCTTTGATTACTTTGCGTGTAGAGGCTTGGAAACTTTTGATGCTTTGAAAAAACTCTGATTAAACATATTAATTAATTATAGCATTAGATAAATGGTCTGATAAATATGAATATTTCATAATAAATATTTCTATACAATGTTTGTTGTTGAGAAATTAGGGCGAATAAAAATATGAATCGACACAAATTCAGAAGAGCACAAAGATTTAACGAGGTTCGGCAAAGATGCATACGTCCTCGAGAGCAGAGCGGCGAATACCTTTCAATATTCAAAAAAGAGATTACATAATTTGGGATACCTCCTGGGGTTACAGACAAACCTATTTATAACCTCAGGAGTAAACCCTAAGTACAATATGTAATTACTACATTACAATTATACTGTACCAAGGGGCTTTGCCCCCGCACCCTCAACCCACATAACGTAACTTTTCAATTCGGACAGATTATTCCGTTTCGTTCTGCTCCGTTTCGATCCAGCGTCTGTCCCTACATAATGTAGGAGTCATATCATAACATTTGTAAATTACGATTATTCTCCTAAGTATTAGAAAAAAATCTCCAAATTTGGTGGCAAATAAATGATTTTTCTATCACGCATTTAGTACTATTCGTGTGGGTGTGGATGTGTGAAGCAATGGTAGAATTCATGCCATTTTTGTGAAGAAGATGATGAAGAATGGAGAGTTCTCTCCAACTAAAAGACAGAGATTTTTGAAACGTACTATAATGCCTAATTTCTAACATAATTATAACTAAATATCAAATTTTAGCCTTGATCAAAAGGAATAAATGCACCGAAATGATTGACTTGGCTGTTCCATCCACCAACGCAAGAGATGCGATTAAAAAATAATTCATCTAAGAGAATAATGAAAGAAACAAAACAATATTCAAGACTAGGGAAGAAGTACCCAACAACTAACATCATTAGCCTACCCAAATGCGGGTTCCATACTATGGAACGAAACGTGTATTTTTGGGGCAATTACATACAGACCATCCAAAACTTGCAATTTAGATATTAATCATCCTTTTTCATTCGTTTTTTAAATTCTTACTCAAAAATTAAAGTTCATGGTAAGACCCTAACCCAAATTTTTCATTTTTTTCAAATTCTCAGCGGATTGATTGTGAAATGTTTAAATGCGTTGACTTCACAATTCAAAAAAAAAAGAAAAAAAAAAAAGAAAACTGTTGTGGTATATTGAAATAGAAAACGATCGGCGACGAAGTGAAAAATAGAACAAGAAAATTCACACCAGAAAAGAACACACAGATTTACGTGATTCGGCAAATTGCATGCATCCACGGAGTTGCAAAGGATTTTACTAATTGAGAAATTTATACCAGTCGATCCATTCGACAATTATAAGAGAAAGTCTCTCACTCTATCTTCTTATCTCTCTACATCGAGATAAGTTGAAGATGAAAACAAAAATGGAGAGAAGAAGCCCTTGCTATTATTTTCTTTATCCTCACTGAAAAAGCCGAAAAAATATTACCTCAGGAGTACTGATGCATCAGTACTCCAATGAGGGGGTGCCACGCAGGCACCACAGTGGGACCATTGTCTACGTGACACCCCCTCATTGGAGTACTGATGCATCAGTACTCCTGCGGGAATATTTTTTTTTAAAAAAAAAGCCAAGGGAGCCAGTAATGCTTTCCTCCTTCCCTTCTTCTTCTTCTGTTGTAGCCATTTTTCTTTTTCCTAAAACCAACCACTTAGGGAATCGTGAAGTAATATATTAAGAATGGCTACAAGACACTCCTCTTCAAAATCAATTTTTTTGCACTTAAAATGGTGGCGGGACCTTATTTAATTTTAATTGATTACAAATCCTGGTGGCCTCCTATTCAATTATCTTATATATATATATATATATGTTGAGATAGAGCACGAACGAATAAAATTTTGTTTGTGCTCAGTTCGTTTATATATGGAGCGCAAAGAAAATTATTCTTTTTTAGCTTGTTTGCTTGGCGAAATAATCTAACACAGGCTATTTAACATATCAAATATGGGTTATTTGTGAATAATGAGCTGTTCATCTATATAAAAAATTAAAATAAGAAAAGCTAAAAAAAGAAACTGTCCCTAGAACATAAAAGCGCACCGGAGAGCTCATAGGATCAATGAGATTCCTCCATCAAAGGCTAGCATAAAAGCCAGAACGGACGAACTTATTTGTCTATTCGTCCCTGGTGGTAGCAGCTATTCTGCTAAAAATGCCAATAAAACAATGAGTGGATCTACACCAAACCAAACCCCAACAATATGAAGGAGCCTAAAATAAATAATCGCTTGAGCTCGTTATTTATGTTGTGAAATTTATGTCTTCAAAATATTTATGTCTATAAAATGTCCCAAAAGGACCAAAAAAAACAACCGTTAAAATATGGACAGGTATTAGACGTGATGGCGATATTTTCCTCGATGGAATGAGAAATTTTGTGTGACGATCCCACCACATAAAATGCAAGATGATGTGGCTGGAACATCACCATTATCTGACTTGTGCTTAGGGTTGTAGACAAGCTTCGGTTGAGTGCGCTCGGGAGGATATTCATGTTCTTCTCGATTTAAATATTCTTCTTCGTGTTCGGCTGGTGTTTGGTTCAAAATGAGCTCATTAAAGTTAATTGGAAAAAATAGATATTGAGCGTTGAATTCAAAACTACACCAACCTTGTGCAATAGAAGGTGCAAAACTAAATAATCACACGAGCCTTTATGATTTAAACTTAAATATAAATATATATATTAATATATTTTTTATATAAATAATATATATAATATATTATTATGTAAATAATTTATATTATTTCTTTAGTTAGAGCTAAAATTAGTAGAAAACGAGTGAACAAAGAGTTGTTCTTATTCGGCTTGTTTACTTAACTAGCAAGCCAAACATGAGCTTATATAACAAGCCAAAAGCGAGCTGTTTGCAAACAATAAACTTTTTTAACAACCCTACATGAGGTTCAATGAATCATAATTTTTTGAAGTTAACCGCTTTGGGAGCAAGGGGAGCATCAAGCATGCATCAATGAATGGTCAAGATGGGCGGCACAATACAATCAGGTTATGGAAGGCTGCAGCATTACCATGGAGCTATTTGATAGCCTAATGTATGACATTTATCAACGTGATTACATTTTGTTTAATAGATTTTTTTCTATGTTTAGTTGTCCAATAATTAAATAGTTAACGATCAATTTAGACATTAATATATATTTGTTAATTCTTGGGAGTCTGATTTCTGACTGTTATTTATTAGAAGATAAATGTATTCTTCGTTGTTATGGATATTATCATTGCTACATATTGTTAAATCTCTAGTTAACTTGTAGGATTGCCAGTTTTAGCTTTCTTTAATTACTCATAATGTCAATTAATTTGCCCTGATTTATAGTTTTTACATTTTTAATTATGTTTAATTTTCCTGCTCTCACATAGTTCCAGCTTATTGCAATCAATTTTTCTCATGTTATATACATGCTCGAACTATTTAGATTATTTATCAAATTAGTTAGATAATATTCATGAAATAATTTAAATTTTGTATATTTGTATTGAGTGGTAAGGTGAGTGGAACCCTTTTGAAAGTTAATTAATTTTATTAGTTTAATTAGGATTAATTATTTTTTAAATATGATTAATAATATTCAATGAAATAATTAGATACAAAAACATTAATAGAAAAATAAATTAATTAAAAATATCTAAATAAGTAAAAGACTATAAAAAGTAGTAGTTTAAATAGCAAGATAAGTCACAAATTAATTATTTATTAGATTTTTTTTTCTTGCATTGATTATGATTTAACCTCCTTTAATTCAAAATTAAAATATTAAATAGATAAAATAGGATATCACATTCATGAAATTATAATGAAATTCTATTCAAGCAAATAAATTTAAATCCTTAAAATAAAAAAAACTAAATAATACGATAAAATTTAATTTCTGACATATCAAATCGATTTAGAATTTCACATCTTCGAATCGATTTAGAATTCTGCAATAATAATTAATAATTCTTAAAAATTTATTCTCATTCCAAGCTCACGAAAACTCAAAAAATATTATATCAGGACTTCACACGTAAAGTTACATGAAAAATCCAATGAAATTATGCCACATATAGGGGATAGAAAAAAAAATCGATCTGATAACACAGAGAATATTCCCCAGCATTATTCCAAGTTATTACAAAGAAAAAAAATTACATAAATATTCATAAATTTATGCAGAAAATTCTACCGACCAATGTGTCCCACATTAGCTCGCAAGCAAGCTTTGTGCCTGAGTCTCATACTGAAATCCGTTGCTCTTGGATGTATCTGCCGTCCACACAAAGATCCCGGAGAGCTTCCCCTCCCCCTTCAACGTATTGCAGGCATCAAAGAAGCCGTTCGCCGGCGAAAGCCCGCCGCTGCCCTCGGTGGAGAAGCTCACCAATACCTGCCCGCCGGCATAGTTTGATTTCTGAATATCGTAGTAACTCAAGAATTGTGAGACTGTTGTGCCGGAGCTGTAGGCGTAGAATTGGAAGTTAACGAAGTCAATAACGCCGGCGTAGCTCGCCCACAGAGCTTGGTAATGTCCCTGCACGTCGCTGTTATCGAATGGCGCTATGGAGGCGAAAGATATCACGTTGTTGTTTTTTAGTGTTGTGATCAGCCGGCCGATGCAATCGGCGAAGGTGGGGGAGTCTGCCTGCGATAGTTATAAAAATGGCTCCATTAGTAGTTGGACATAGAGCCTAAAATTGTGATTTTTAACAAATTTAAATTAACAATTTACATGGCCTAAAATTCATATAAAAATGATTTCTTCAAAGTCCTCCCACTCTAATTCATAGGCATGCCTCAAAGGAGATTCAACATTTATAATGTTGCCCCATGAAATCTGAAAAGTCTTATTAATTATAAGGCTAATTAGAACATGCCTGAAAGCTCTCGTAGTCAATGTCGAGGCCATCAAGGTTGTATTGCTGGATGATGGTGGTGAGTGAAGCAACGGCGTTGGCCACCCATGAGTCAGCTGAGCTCGGGTTGAAGAACACCGTCTGGCCGGAGACGGTAGCCCCCCCAATGCTGACGGCAACTTTGACGTTCGGGTTGGCCTGCTTTATGGCCGAAACATCCGCGGGGGAAAGATTACCGGAGTCCCAATACACGCTGAACTCTCCGTTTGTGGGAGAAGGTGGAGATGTGGATGTGGTGTAGTCTATGGCGAAGGAGAGTATGAAGTGGAAGTCAACGCCGGAGTTTATAGGAACGTCGGAGAACTTCACGCCGGTGAACTCTGCTCCGATGTACTCCGCAAAGTGGTTGGAGTTTTGGGCTCCGGTGAGAGGAGAGAGGAGGAGGAGGAGGAGGAGGGATGAGAGGGGAGCCGATGAGGAGGAGTTCATGGTGGCTTGTTTTGGATGGCAAAGCTCTGAGCTTTAGATTTATAATGGTATGGCGGGCAGTCTCTTGTTCTGTTTGTCAGTTGACTGACTTTTGTTCAAGACTAGTAAGACTTGGCGTGCAAAGGTTTTGTTCAAATTTGCTGCTTCCTAGAACTAAAGGGGTAATTACAGACCAACCGTCAAATTCTTAAGTATTTATATATCTAACATTTAAACTTCACATAATAAATATCATTATTTTAATTTTTAAAAACGTGAAATGCATTCTTTTTTTCATAAATAATGTGACATGTGTGTTAAAATGCAAATTTTGCTAATAGATATGTAAATACATAACAATTGAGAGATATGCAAGCAAAACTTCTAAAACTAAATTAAAACATATTCTTATTAAATTCTTAATATATCAAAATTAAAATGAAATTAAAAAAAAACTAAAAAGTTATATTTTGCAGTCTAAATTAGGCTTTTTTTAACTCATAATAATAATTAAAGAAAAGTTGCGCGGGAGCTTTTCTGCAACTAATTGTTCATTAAATAAAATTTTTGCTCATTATTGACTGAATAATTATTAAATTAAAATTTTCATTATAGTTATTATTACTTTAATTTTGTTTTTAAAATAATAGAGATAATTATCTTCTTTAATGTAATTAGTAAAAGTGAAAATGAACACAAACGAATGTTTTTCCGCGTGAATGAAAGGAGGAACTGAGATCTTCTTCACAAGAAAGCGACGTTTGTGAATGGTTGAACAAGTCTTGACACATGTACCATAATTTTTAATCAAGCCAATATTGATGTAAAATATTTGCTTAAATTATTCTAATTAAGAATGATACGTCAGTAACAAATTTTTACCATCCGACACGAATCTCGATGCAATCTTTTGAACAAGAAACATTTAAACTTCAATTAAAAGTCATATAGTGCTCCGATTTCAGCAAACTTATGGTCAAACTAACTGGCTCGATGAGACAGACGCAATGATATAAAAACTAGTTCATTCTGAGTCAAATCAAGCTCAGATCAAGTCATTAAACACTATTACAAGGTTTTCGAATATATTTGGAAGGTCAAACAAATGTCGACACTAGCAAGCTTATACTCGAATTGAGTGTCTCGACAACACAAATTCAACGAACCTAAGATCAATCAATTTCGATATCGTTAAGGCACTCAAATGTCCATTAAACGCCGTTTGTTCGAGGGAAACTCTCTGGACCGTCCGATCAAAATTATTAATATTCATACATTAATTGCACACATAACACTATAAATAAACCCCCACCTCTCACATGAGAGGTGGAAAGTGTAGAGAGAAAGTCTGAGGCATTGAGCAGAAACTGCAACTCAACATCACCGCAGACCTTTGTCGTCGACCATCGCTAACCACCGTCGATCACCACCAACCAGACGTCGTCAGTCGACGTTGTAATCTGAAAAATATAGTTACACTTTTCCGTCTATGGGACAAGAGATTTCTGTAATCATCAATCAATAGTAGATTTCCGCAACTGGGTCAGACTACGTGGTTTTCCCTAACGGGTTTTTCACGTAAGAACTTCTGGAGTTATCACCGCTTGTTTCTCCTTCATTTGTCTTTGTGTGTTGAACTTTCGCACAATGCTAAGACGATAACCCGTTACTCTACCGCAGTGAATTTTCTATCACGCTTCAAAGAGTATATATTATAATTTTCTTAACAA
Organism: Phalaenopsis equestris; assembly: GCF_001263595.1. Taxonomy (NCBI): domain Eukaryota; kingdom Viridiplantae; phylum Streptophyta; class Magnoliopsida; order Asparagales; family Orchidaceae; genus Phalaenopsis; species Phalaenopsis equestris. The sequence continues at coordinate 721,357 of NW_018165280.1, read as the reverse complement.
AATGTAATAATTTTTTTTATGCAGAAAGTTCTCTACAATGGATAATATTTGCGTACATAAGACGTACGCAGTGCTGCGTACATCAGAGGTTATTCAGGGGTTACAGAGGAGTTATATCCGGGTTATACCCTCCTGTAACTTCCGTGTAACTCCCTTGTAACCTCCGTGTAACTTATTTGTACCCATGAAATTACAGAAGCGCGAAACTCATTTGTAGTTTACAGGTTTACAGGTAGTTTACAAAGAGGTAAGAGGTTACAGGGGGGTTACAGAGGAGTATAACTCCGATATAACCCCTTTGTGCCCCCTGAATAACCCCTGGATGTATCCACCGCTGCGTACGTCTTATGTACGCAAATATTTTCCCTCTACGATAGCGTAAACGTGAAGGGCTTCCATGCACTTGAGTTACCTGGTCGACTGTCCTGCTTGCTCAAGAAGCTCGAGCTAGTGTCTGTGATTATTTGAGCGCAAGAAGCGGTTCATCATTAAACAACCTAAATATGGGAGCATTGAGGAGGCGAGAATTACAGAATAGTAGAACCTAGCACCACCAGCACTTGCTGATCTCCCATTCAATGGCGTTAAGTGTCACTACGGATGCATTTATGCAAATGATAGTTTTAGTTACTTGTTTGATTCAGGGTTCTCAAACCAAAGCCAGTGGTAGAGGGACAATGCTTTTGAATGTAAGTATTTAAAGTTCTTTTAGGTTATAAGATCACCTCTTTTTTTATGAGCGGGAGGGCTAATATATACTGAGAAATAGCTGTTGGATCAAAAACATGTATTGTCCACCAGACAGGAGGGTTATATTAGGCCTTTTTTTTAGGGAGAAGTAGAGAGTTGGTGGCAAGGACAATTACAGGTTGGTTTAGTGGATGAACTAGTAGCTTGATTTAGTGGGACAATTTTTTGAAGAGTTGTTGAGTGAGGTTTGTTCTTCTCTTAGCAGAAGGTAGATATAAGACGAACTCATTAGCCTTATGCAAGATGACCACTCTATCTTGTAGTATGAGGCAGAGTTCACAATGCTTTCCAGTTAAGCACCAAGTGTTAATCCACAATGCAAAAGAAAAATATCAAATCGTTTTATCTGGGCTAAATGATATGATCATACAACTTTTAATCTTTTTAGGCAATAAGAATTACTCGGTCTTGGTGGAGAGAGCAAGCAGGGCAGAGATTAAAGCGACGCCTATGCAAAGGCATAGAAATGAGGGGATGAGAGGTTCAGGTCTGGGCAAGCCGCTCATTCTATTCATTTTGGGCAATTCAGTTGGAAGATGCATAAATCCAACAGTAATGATAATGGCAGCGGCAGTAGTGTTATGATTTGTGCAAAGTATGAAAAAAATGTATAGAGGAGAATTTCTATCAGGTACCTACACTTATTTTTGGTGTCATCAACCATGACATATGACAAAATCCAACCCTAATTTGGACTAGAGACCTTATGTATATGCTAGAGCAAGTGCTCTACCAGCTTAGAGAAGTTTTGTCACATAACGATCGATCGAGTCAACAGGAACAACTCCAACTAAGAGTCAAACCAGCCAAGATGTGCAACCTCAGGTATATATGCACTGACTCAGGAAATAAAAGATTCACTGACATCATTACATATACTTTTTTTACTTCAATAGATCAATCAAATCATTACTTTATACTATACTTTTATATTTTCTTATTATAGGTATTATTGCTATCCAAAATAAATTAGTCAGCTCTTTATTTAATATTGTGGCATTATAACCTTTTATCTTAGAAAAATTTGTCAAAACAGAGGGATTAGATTCATTAGAGATTGGACACATAAATAATTATGATAAATTTAATTTAATGTCTAGCATTAACTTTATGTTTGGATCAACTGAGAACTTTCGATTAAGTTGCCTCTTGAAATATGTATATTTATAGCATATTGATGTTATAGTTAACAATCTTATTTAATGTCACTGAATCTAAGGTCATGATATTACAATTTAACTTTATTTATTCAGGAGAGATCAAAGTTTTACCTTCATGTTGTATTTGGACAGGCAAACACCGTAAAGCTTCCACTAAGGTAAGGTAGTGGATGTTTTCATTCTATTTTCTTTGTTCATAAATATCTTACAAAATATTTAATGTTTAGATTTGCAGAAGTGGCATTGGATTTCATGGTATACATCAGTGATTACTTTCATGTAATTCAAAATTTGCAGATATTTAGTTGGAAGTGAAGAACGAAGACAAAAAAAAATATGAATATGGTTTTTACTATTAGTCCTCAAATTCATTCATACTTTAAATAGACACAATAGAATGACATGGCGAGTTTGTTCATCACATTGAAGAGTATATATGAACCAGTAAAGAAGAACATTTCATTATCCAGCAGTCAACATTGCAGAAAGCTGAGGTTAAGAACCATTATGAAAACCGTGAGATGGACATTGATAACAGACATTATACCTGTAGATATTGGCAAATGACCATGTTGTCTAGCATTCGTGCTGTTCTCTTCATCCAAAGTATGCATATCTACATCGATGATCATCATCATGTTAATATGTATGTCCTGACAACCCTTTTTCTTAAATTTATGCTTATAAGATGTTACTAAACTCTTGATTATTATAGATACAAAATTGTGTATGAATGAGCATAGCAACCCTTCGAGGAAAAGAGCAACAACAAATAGTGAATGATGGAATAAATATTGGCATACTTGAAACTTTGAGGCTATGTGGAAGATAAAAAAAGAAGATATTCAAATTTTTTTTAGAGGAAAATAGCTAAAAGACAAAGAGCGTTCATAAATGTAGTAGGTGCAACATTTGGGGAAACCATTAATAAAATCCTCTTAACTCAACTTTTGCGATGACATCTAAAGAAAAAAACAAGGAACGCATTATTCTATGAGCACAAATGTTGAAGCAGAAATCCAAACTAAATTACCGATTAGAAGTAAATAAAGGAGAACTACATGAAATCAATCTTTTGTTGATAAAAGCATATCATTTAATTGTTTCTGAGCCAACCATGTTATCAAGATGTTGTCAACAAGTTCTTCATTTTGTTCCCCAGAAAAGTATTTATATAGAAATTTTTTTACCTTAATAATCATTTACTGTATGTAGTTTTGATCTTCTCCAAAAGAGTGTTTGTTAACATGGAAACATAGAAATAAATTTGAACTTTTGAATGTGATTCTAAGAATGGAATGAAGAAATCCATGGTAGAATTTTTCGCTGAGATAAAAAGGACTGTCGAGATTCTGATTGTAATATTCAGCTTTGTTTATGGAAGATTATTATACGATCTGTAATGACCTTAAGATTGACCGTTCTTAAACAGATTCTGATGAGCATACCAATTCGCAAAGTTGCATGTGTTTTTTATTTTCTTTTTTGTATTAATATAAGCAAAACATTCATTGCTTTTTATAACAATTTTCTTTTGTGTTGGAACAAATATTCACAAATGCTGATAAAATTTAACATTGTTGAGGTTCTCAAAAAAACTTAGGAAGAATGCTTTGAGGGAGGTATATGTCTTGGAACTCTAAACACAAATAAAAAGAGTTTACGGCTATAATAGAAATCAAATAATTAATGTTGTTCATTGATAATATGATAATAATTACAGAGAATGATATGAAACCAAAATTACAAATTCAGTTTAGAACTTGCAAACAAGTTATGGAACTAAAATAAACTATGTTCATAGATAATATGAACTCAAAGTACATTAATGATACCAAAAATATGACCCATGACCTTTACACGAATTAAGCAAATAGCAATCTTAATAAATAAGAAACTGTAGCAATAACGAAAACGAGCAAAAAAATTATAATTTTATTTTGTATTGAGATATTCTCAAGCTTCTTTATGATGCTCTAATTAAAATATCATAATTAATTCTTCGTTTCAAATGTTGCATGATCAACATCGTCATGTTGGAAGGATATGTTTTCACCTCCCTGAAATTGCGGAAAAACAAAAATTCAAGAGATCTGAAACCAACAAATTGAACAGAAACACACAAACAGTAAATCTCAGAAATAAACAAAGATTTAACTTGAAAAAAACCTGAGAACGGGAAAAAACGACGAAGCTACACCTCACCAAAAAATTTAATATGAAATGAAGAGAAATATACAAATTACACCAAACTCAAATCCTCCCTACAATATTGGAACTCTCGAATGCTCCTCTCTAGATCGCATGAGAGAAGTTGCAGAAATCCGCTCACAAATTGTATACACCGCTTCATACTACTTTAGTTGCGCATTTTTGAAAGAGTTCTCCAAATTCTGCATCAAGGACTTAAAGGCCTAAACTGCATAAATTGTTTCGGCGCTGGATTGCCTCCCTTGAGTGCAGCATTTCCGAACGCTCAGTTTCTGGAATGCTAAAACCGTGCTCCTAAGCGTCGTTGTGCCCCTCCTGGGCGTTGCCTTTCCACGCTCGGGGCTTGGAGCATTTAATTGGCCGTCTAGGTGCCCCACTAGTGCTGGAATGCCCAACTTTAGTTCTCTTGAGGCCCTTCCAGTGCTTCTCCCGAGCCCCTTCCAGTGCTTCTCCCGAGCCCCTTCCAGTGTTGCTCCTAAGCTTTGAGTGAACTTTGAACAACACAATCAGGCTCCACATACTAACAACCGACAACTTGGAGATTGATTGTACCCAACATTACACCTCCAAATCCTTATCACGTTTATAGTAACGTGTAGTAATGTGGCTCGCCTCTGATCTCTACATTCCTAAACTCCAACTGAATCCAAGCATAAGTTTAGTTTCTCAAAAGTAACAACTTTAGTTAACATATATGCAAATTTCTGAGTTGCAAGAATCTTCCCCGAGAATAACCGCTCAACTTTTAGAACATAATGAATAAAGAAATACTTTAGTTGAATGTGTTTCATCCTGGCATGAAAAATGACGTTCTTAGCTAAATAATAGCACTCATACTGTCATTATGAAGCTTTTCAATTCATTGCTACTTGCCCAATTTTATCATAAATCTCTTAAGATAAATCATCTATTTGCTAGCCTCAATGATAACAATGTATTCTGCTTACATAATTGAAAGTGCAATAATCTTCTGCAGCCTGAGAACCCAATTCACAATTGTATTCTCCAAAGTAAAAAATATAACATTTTGTACTTTTTATAGTATCAATATTCACTGCCAGATTTAAATCTACAAACCTCTATAGATTAATTCATACAACTTCAAAATAAAGTACTTTATTGACCATTCATCTAAAGTATCTAAGAATCAACTTCACTGTCTTCTAATGATGTTTTTATGGTTTACTCATGTACCTACCGAATACCCCCACAACATGTACACTATCTGATCTCGTACATATCATCGCGTACATCAAACTTCCAATAACTAAAACATAGGGGTCCTTTTCATCTTTGTTTGCTCTGCTTCATATTTAGACGATTGTTCATTAAATAGCTTGATATGACCACCTAAAAAGGTGCAAACTAATTTTACCTCACTCATGTTGAACCTTTGTAGGACCTTCTCACATACTTTCTAAGACAACTTCAAAGTACCTATTGGTTCTCATATCTAGGATCTTCTTGGTTGGACCTAAATCCTTCATCTCAATTCCTTGATAATTGCTCCTTTAAGCCTATGATCTTCTTCATACCTACCCCTGTAAACAAAATTTCATCGACATATACAAGAAGCATGATATGACATTTATCAAACTGTTTGATAAAACAACAATGAACTGTCGATCACTTCATGTACTCACTGTCTGACATAAACCAATCAAACCTCATGTATCATTATCTTGAGGCATGCTTCAAACCACAAAGACTCTTCTTCAATCTGTAGACGATGTCTTCTTTACCAGGAACTTCATATTTTTTTTATTGCGTCATATATAGTTTCTACTCTAACTCAACATGAAGGAATGTTGTTTTCACATCCATCTACTCTAAATATAGATCTTTCTCTGCTACCAAGCTTAGCATAACTTGGATAGTTATCAATTTCAGTACAAAAGAAAATATCTCTGAGTAATCAACTTTTTCCTTTTATTGAAGCCCTTTCACAACAAGAATTGTCTTGTAGCATCTGCTATTATCTGATTCTTTTTTTAGTCTGTATAGATCTTTCTCTGCTACCAAGCTTAGCATAACTCAGATAGTTATCAATTTCAATACAAAAGAAAATATCTCTGAGTAATACACTTTTTCCTTTTGTTGAAGCCCTTTCACAACAAGAATTGTCTTGTAGCATCTGCTATCATCTGATTCTTTTTTTAGTCTGTAAATTCTCTCTGTGAAGTTCCTTTTTGCTATCAGCTAATCCTATCAAATTATGTCTGATTTGACTTCAGTGGCATCATCTCTTCATCCATGAAATATTCTCACTCAGTTAAAACTTCAACTTGAGTGGCATCTTTATAACACTTTGGTTCACTACTACTAGTTAATAAAATATAGTACAAAGAGGTAGAATATCCTTATATTGGTCATGTGACTCTACCGGACCTCCTGACTTCAGGAACAGTTGACTGAGCTGCTTCATCAGATAGAACATCTCTCATTTATCTATCATTCTGATCACCAGTATGTTTTATCTTAACATATTTGAAGAACTCTTCAAAAGTAACTGAAGGATAATCATAAGTTCTACTCTTGTCCTTGTACATTTCTGCTTCATTAAAAGTCACCTATCTGCTCTTCATAAACTTTTGATTCTGATAACCCAATAATTTATATCCAAATTCATCTGAATCATACCCAATAAAAGTGCACTTGACATATTACATATCAAGTTTACTTAAGAATACTGCATTAACATGAACATATATTGAATAACCAAATATTCCAGGTGTGATAGATTTTTCTCTTTGTCACTCCAGGCTTCTTCAGTTAAACCTTCATTTAAAGATATTAACGAACCACAATTTATCAAATATACCATAATATTCACTATTTCTGTCCAGAATTGATTTGGCAAACCTGCATGCTACCTCATACTCCTAGCATGTTCTGTGATGGTACGCACTCAACAATACTATTCTATTGTGGTATCTTTGGAACGGTGAACTCATGTTTGATTCCTTCTGAAGCACAATAACTCCTGAACCTCTGATTATGATACTCATTATAATTATTTGATCTAAGACACTTCAACCTCAAATTTGTTTCATTCTCAATCATAATTTTTCACTTCTTAAACAGACCAAATGCATTATATTTATGTTTTAAAAAAATGCTTATAACTTTCTGATTTGATCATCAATGAAATTGATAAAATAGTGAAAAATTTCAATAGACTGAACTGGAGTAGGACCCTATGCATCAGTATGCACTAATTCTAGTTTTTTGGACTTCACCTTTGACCAATTTTGAAGAAAGTAATCTTATCTTGCTTGGTATAAACACAATCTTTACAAAAATCTAACTCTATAGAATTTAAACCGTGAAACTTGTTTTCGAAAAGTAAGGGCTTCATAAATTTCTCATTCATATGGTCAAACATGCGGTGTCAAAGATTTGCATCAACCTTTGTTCCATCTACATTAATGGATTCTAACATCTTATTAAATAGATAAATAATGTCTTCAACATTGCTTGGTGTCATCATCATTGCACCTCTGGTCACCTTCCATGAATTAAAGGTGAAAATAGTCATATACCTTGACCTTACAAGCTGGCTCATCGAGATCAAATTTCTCTTTAAGCACAGAATATGACTAGCTTCATTGAGTTTCTAGACTGTTCCATTTGACAACCAGAAATTAACATCACTAATTCTGACGATAATTCAAGCCTTGTTATCTCCCAAAAACACATTTTTTATATCACTATGAGTGTAGTTTTGAACACATGTTTGTTGGGGCAAACATGAAAATAAACATGTGAATCTACTATTCAAGATTCAGGATTGTCTAGGAATAAAACTATAGAGTCGCATTAGATTTCACCTGTGGAGACATTTGTAGAGAGATTTTTATCTAGTCCAACACCAACCATCTTCAGATCTTTGTTGTCCTTCTTAAAGTGATATTTCTCCTCACAATTTTATTATTCTCCTTGCTCTTTTCCTCTTCCTGACATGGACTTTCCTCTCCTGGATTTGAATCTTTACATGCATGTGTTTCTATTCAAATTCCTTCCTCTGTTTCAACATTCAACACAAAATTTGAATTTTCGCCATTCTTATTCTTGCGGATTTCTTCGTTCAACACTAACACCACATGTCATCATAGTGTAGTTTCATATTACGTGAAGAGTTGCTCATCATTGTGATAGCCCTTACCAACTATCTCATGATGAAGATAGGATTAATAGTGCCCTAACCTCGTCATCAAACTTGAAGCCTACAGAACAACACCGGTTTGTCATAATGTTCAAATTATTCAAATTCAACCTTCGAGCTACATTTCACCATCTTCATATTGAACAATATTTTCATAAGAAAAATTTAATTAAGGTCGAAGGCTTCTCCTACATTTTTATTAGTGCAGTAAAGAGATCTACCGTAGTATTTTAATTCACAATGTTGAAAGCAACAGATTAGAAAAATGAAAGAGAGATCAAACCTAGTGTTGTTGATCAAGTACTTCTCATTATTCCATAATCATCGATTAGAGCTCATTAGAAATTCCTTCCAGTGACAAATACAGCTTCTTTTGATACAATAAATCTTCAACTTGCATTTTCTAGAAGGCAAAGTTAATACTTGTAGAAATACACTCAACTTGCACACACCACTTCACGCAACTTCGTTCGCGCACTGCCGAGAGAGTTCTCCGACTTCCACATCGGACTTAAATGTCTAAACTGCTCAAATTGTTTCTAGGGCTGGATATAAAGCGTCGAGTTTTTGTATGCTTTGTTTACCGAATGCCGAAAACATACTCCTAGGCGTTGTCTTTCCATGCACTCGAGTCCTCTATGGACGTTGGAGTACCTAACTTCAGCCCTCCCGAGTCCCTTCTAGTGTTACTCTCAATCCCTTTCTAGTGCTGCTCCAAAGTTTTAAGTGAACTTTGAACAACACAATAGGGCCTCACACAATAACACGCCAACCAAAAAAAAAGCCCGACTCTCATTTATATGGCTATGAGGACAACTGCAAATTTTTTTTCCAGGTGCATTATAAATTGTATCAACAAGTTACTTGACGATATCCCAAGATGCACTTCCATTCAAAAGATTAACTTGAGCTCATTTCTAAATACAATACCGATTGACCGGGATTATAAAAAGACAACTTAATATCTCAGCACCAAAAACATCATAAAAAAAGACTAAGGAGAATGCAAATTTGCTCGTTTAAAGAAATCTACTTTGATTCTCATCAATTACATGTTTTTAACTGTTTTAAGTAATTGATACCTGTAATAAACAAAAAAAAAAAAATTGCTAGTAAAATAATGTCATAAATATATAAGAATCACTGTCATCAAGAAATAAAAATTCCAAAAAACAAAAGAACAAGAGAATAGAAAGATAATATGAATGCCCAACTAATTCAAGAAACATTGTTTCAATTGAACTGCATTCATTTCAGTCGTAAAAGCATCAAAACCAGCAAAAGACAACCACTTCAAACATTCAAATGCTACAGTTGAAAATAGTTGATCGATACAATCAGAGAATTATAATATGGCAATAAATTCTTTTCACATAAAAACTCGCAAAATTAAAATTAAAACAAGAAAATCATAATCAATACAACATAAGAAATACTTACCTCTAAGCAAAATAGTATCATGTTCGTAAATGCACGTCAAAATGTATCAACTCAAATAGCCGTGAACCAAATAATCCTCCTCAATCATAATGTTAGCCGCGAGTATAGTTTGCACATCATTCAAAGAAAGATTGTTGAAAGAAACTAACCCGAAATTATTCAAAATTGCCCAAAACCGCATTTAAAGGCTTCAACAAGCTTCAAAAGTGTCAAAATTGAATTCAAAACATCAAAATGAAATCTGCAAATTTTAAAGTATCTAAATAAACGAACTTGAGTCTGATAGTCCACCAACAACTGCGACCAGTGTTTGAGTTAGTGTGTTTTGGCATTTTATTTTTTTCTCCATTTTCTATTATTTTTTTATGAGAAGTCTTTTTCAAAATAAAGATAAACTAAGCAGCTTAAGAATCTCACATCCATGAACAAGCCCGTTAACTGCTATCAAGCTAACAGCAATGTCTTCTTTGAAATACTTTAAACATTTGTCAAAAAGATGTTACCAGATAAATTTGTCAGCTATACGAGTAAAGAGCAAACTACTCTAAATTCCTGACTAAAATGAAATCAAAGTCATAATGTTCTGAAACAATAAAAGTTGGAAACATGTCTGTTTTGAGCTAAATCAAAACCTGTTTAAGGGAGAGAATTAGGTATTTTTAGAAATTTCCCCTTATTTTATCAACTGAAAGACTTTAGCAGTTCTGTAACCAAACAAAAATAAAAAATTTCTTATTCAAGATGCTTAGAAGAGATTATGCACATGCTTAAGAACACAATAACTTGAATTTTATAATGACAGATAACATTAAAAAAATAGGGGCAATTACATACAGACCACCTGAAACTTGCTATTTACAAATCAACCACCCTCTTTCATCACATATCAAAATTCATGGTAAAACCGCGAACCATATTTTTCATTCTTATCAAATTCTCAAGAGTTTGATTGTGACATGTGTAAATACATTGATTTGCTAGTTCAAAAAAATCACCTGGTTGGTTAATTTGTCAATATCAATCTTTAGGGTGGTTTGTATGTAATTATCTCTAAAAAATATTAAGAAATGAAATGTACCTTAGTGTTGGAACCTTGGAATCAATCAATTCTCAAATTACTCTCCTAAAGCACAAGTGAGCTTATGAATTCCATAACCGCAACTACTATGATTTTGTTGAAATTCCAGCTCACGGTTTTCCCTGCATAATAAACCAAAAAATAACATCTTCTTCATTGTATTTTCATCATGATGTGTTCTCCCAATTTAATGAGTTTCCAAAGTGATGATAGGAACTTCCCTTTTTCTTCAGCAATAGAATTAAAAAAAAAATGATTTTGCCCCCAAAACGATGTAATAGATATTTTAATGCACAGCTCACTACCACAGTATACTTACAACTCCTCCAAAATCAATAACAAAACTAATTTCAAAAGTTAGAAGCTTTTCACCCACATGAATATTGTTTCAAGTACATTGATTCCCTATAGGACCCAATTCCTTCGTAAAAATTGGCAATGGAAAAATCTCCTTTGCGTTGTCCCTTTTCCTCAACATTATGTCCATTGAAGGTCTCATCCAACATAACCATGGAGCACATAGCCTTCACCCATTCCTGTAACCCACCCAAAGCATCTCTTTCTCTAACCTTTTTTAAACGCTTAATTGCTTCCTTCGAAGCTCCCCTCTTAAGCATAATAATACCAAGAGACCTGAAAATTGCATCATCAGGCTTTATACCTTTAGCCAACATTTGTTGAAATGTTTTTAGAGCTTCCTTCATTCGTCCATCCGCAGCATAAAAACCAATCAAATTATTGTAGCTAAGCGCATCAGAAATGAAACCTAAATCATGCATCTCTTGAGCAACTTTATAAGCTTCATCAAATCTCCCCATTTTCTTATATAGGCATAACATCATCGCGTATGAGAACTCATTTGTTTCTCCACTGAGTTTTAAGTAATGGAAGGTTTCCTCAGCTTCCTCAACCATTGCATTGTCACAGTAAAGATGAATCATACAATTTGAAGAGTACTGGTGAGGACCTCCCGCACAAGACTTCGCTAACTCATAGATCTCTTCCGCTTCTCGTAGAAATCCAATCTTTGTGTAAAGTTTGATTAATGAATTGCAGATGATGGAGTTAGGAACCAAACCAACACTCTTCATCAATTCAAGATAAGTAACAGCCTCCTGAGCACTCCCAACTTCAGCAAAAGCATTTATCAAAACGGAGAAGATGATAATATCAGGCTGCAAACCAAACTTAATCATTTCTTTAAACAAATCTTCCGCCTTTCTGACTTCGCCAAGTTTAGTAAAGCTACTTATCACCATAGAATAAGGTACGCAGTCCCTTACCAGGTCAGCCTCCTGCATTCTTCTTACAAAAATTGCTGCTTTGTGTGGAAGTTCAGCATCAGACAGCAACTGTATAATGGAGCCATAGGTACATTTATCTGGCAATATACCATAATCATCCATAATGTTAAATAAGTCACAAGCTTTATCATATTCTTTCCTTACACCATATGCTTTAATCATCACATTGAACACAACCACACTAAGCTTTCTTCTCTCTGCACAGGAGGAGAATGCCTTTTCAGAAAGAAACACCATTCCCAGCTCTCCAAAGGCATCAATATTAGCAGCAAAGCATTCTGAGCTCATCTTATCAAGGAATTTTTCAAACCAAGTCCAAGATTGTTCAAGTTTTCCTAGTTTTACATACATTCTAGTCAAAGCAGTTTGGGTGTATTCATCAATCTCAAGCTCATTGATCTCCATTTCCATGACAAGGGATTCAACCTCCTCAACCATGCACCTTACAGATAATGCATAAAGAAGCGTTCTGTAACTCACTATATCTGGAACCAGATCAGCCTCCTTCATCTTTTTGAAATAATCAATTGCTTGAGCAATATTGTCATGTTTCACATACAATGAAATGAGTATGTTATACGTTCTTGTATCAGGATAGCACCGCACCTCTTCCATCATTTTCACCAAAGAAAGAACTTCTTCGAACCTTTCATGGCTTCCGCATATATGAATCATTGTATTGAATGTAACAGTGTCAGGAACAATACCTTGGCTTAGCATCTGAGCAAATGTGTCTGAAGCTTCTCTAAGAAGACCTGCCTTCCCATAAGTATCAATCAGTGTGTTATATGTGTATAAGCCATAACTATTCTGGGCTTGAGTAGCATAACCCATGGCCATTGACCACCTCTTGAAGAAATCTTCCGCCCTGCAGAACTCCCCGGCCTTCTTGTAGGCTTGAACAACAGTCCCCATTGTCACCTCATCCGGTTTCACCCCTTGCTTGTACATCTCACCAAGCCACATTAGGGCTTCTCTTTTCAGACCGCCTCTGCTATAAGCATTAATCAATGTTCCATAAGTTGCATTGGTGGGTATGATTCCTTCACACTGCATCTCGTTCCAGAGAGACCACAAGAGACTCCATTTTTGGGCCATGCCAAGGGATCGAAGCACGATGTTGTAGTGGATCACATTGAGCTCATAGCAACCCTTACTTTTAAACCAGTTGAATATTTCCCATGCCCTTTGCCAATTAGTTTGTTCCTTGAGGATTATAGTTCTCTCCTTGTTGTTAAGGTTCCGTTCCCATGGCTTCAAAGCCTCGTCAATATCCTTCACATCTTCTAAGGCCTGTAATATCGAGGGAATGCAACCTCCATAGGAAGAGAATTTCGCCGGACACTTTGCTTCGATCTTGTCCAACAAACTTGAACCAGCAAGATTCAATTTTGAGCTAACCCCATTATTTTGATTAGATTCCCTAGACAGATTTACCACAAAGTGTTGCTTCTTTGATTTCTTAGAAGTAAAATCGATAGAAAGCACTTGCCGGGACTCCGATAAACACTTGGCACCGTCGAGTTGCAGGGAGGGGAGATTACAGCAGCACTTGTAGGAGTATAACATATCCAATTCAGTATTAATTGGTACTCTCAAGAGAGCCCTGCGACGAAGAAGAAAAGCTCAGAGTATTATTCAAAGCGCTAAGCGCCAAGAGGAGTAAAAAAAAAAAATTTTTTTTTTTCTGAGACAGATAGGGGGCTTAGATTTCCATATTGCAGGTTGAAATCAGAGAAAATTACATCAAGGCCTCACCTCTCCGGGGGACGACGCTGATTTTAAACTTTAAGAACCCTTCACATAACCTCTCCGGACTACTAGTCTCCGACCTCCGCGCCGCTGGGACCGCCGACCTCTGGGATCAGATTTATGATGCTTCAATCTCTGAAGAGAAAAACCGTATTTTAATCTTCACTTACAAGTAAAAACACAATTTTTAATCGCATTCTGAGGTCCTACGGTAATGAGATTGAAAATGCTTTTTTTACTGATGATGATAGTGCCTTTCTTGTTACAGATGCTTCTTTGTTACTGATTCTGATAGTGCTTCATTTATAGCCTTATTCAAGGCTTTTCAGATACTTAAGATTAAAAATTCATTTATACTGATTCTGATTCAATTCATCATATCCAATTCATTTATACTGATTCTGATAGTGCTTCTTTTGGTTTAAGATAATGTTATTTTTTTTCTCATATTCTTTTTGCTATTATTATAGATGCATTTCCTATTTTGGTTGTTAATAATGATAAGATTCACTCATTTGATTTATGATGATAATAATCTTATATTTTAGAGAGCTAGTAGTAACATTATGTCTGATTTAACTAATTTAATTAATATATTTAGCAAAGTCATTTATAACATCTCTATTACTAATTTTGCTACTTATCTTTGGAACAATGTTGACGCCTATTCTCATAAAGTTGTATATTTTTCTTTATATGAGGCTATACTTGCTTGGTTTAAGAGTTTCTCTTTAAGACTTGCTTTTCATACTTACAAAGATTTTTCATAAAGGCTTAAAAACTTGTGATATTTTTTGTTCAAGGGATTACTATCAACAATTATTGTGTTATTTATCTCAAGGGCATAAAAACTCATAATTACATTTTCTTTGAATAACATTTCTCTCGTGCTCTTCTTAATAGTTTTGTTCCTAAGAGTTGCTTTTTTATTGCTTCGAATAATTTTTATCAAGTTTTATACCATTCAGATAATATTTATTGTAAAATTCATAAGAGAGTTCATCTTTCTTATACACAAGCTATCACTTAATACATTAAGTTTGAAAAGAACCCTAAAATTATCAAGAACCATTTTAACTCTATTTATTTTATCATGAAAATATTATATATAAAAAATGTGACAGTATGAATCTTGAGAAAATCCAACGGACTAAGAGACATGAAGGGATCAGGGAGGGCCTACAAAAGGAAGATCAAAACTCCCATCACCAAAAAATCTGAGGATCAGATTGACCAAGTAGATCAGTTGGATCGGAACCTGAAATCAACCAGACGTTATAGACTTGACAGAAGACATTAGTCCAATTCTCGCACTAACATCGTCAGTCACCTCACAAGAACCTCAAAGGCTTTTCATCAACAGACTGAGAGTTTTTATCACGATATACTCCACAAACACCCCAAAGGACCTTTTACCAATGGGTGAGCTACCTATCGAATTATGGTAATTTACCCTCTGTCCAATAGTCTAGCCTCATATTGGTGACAGGAGCTCCTCATATAGGGGTTGATAGCCAACAGTCAGACCAAAGCAATCAACTAGTGGAACCAAGAAGACCAACATGAGTCTGACCAAATCAAAGATCATCAAGTGCAGACAAGTAACCCAACTCAATGCACTCGAATAAACGAGCCTTGCCAAACCAAGGCTCGTTGATCTCAGCTGACCGAGCAATAGGATAGCCAAACCATAAACTCACTTATGCAAATACCTAAAATGCATTGTAACGCTCCCATCAAGCAAGGGTAAGTCTCTAATTATATACACTGTATCTCCTCTCTCATATAAATAAGGGGATCATTATTTTCAGTAAAGTCTAATCAATCAAAAATCCATTTTATTTTCCATTATTGCGCACTCTATTCCTTCTCTCTCTCTCTCTCTTCCCCCCTGCTTTACGCTCAAAATTCTAATTCAATAAGTATATATTTGATGATTGTTTATAAAAGCACAAACTGAAAAATTCAAAGAAAATATCCCTTATCATATTAAGGAGATATACCATACCTAACCTTCTTATGGGTTGCAACAGCCTTTTTTGGTTGTTTCTACCAATTGGTTGTCTCTTTTTGTTGCTAGTCATCTGTTATATTGAAAATTAACCAATTTTTTTTGTTTATATATCTCTCGAATATAAATTTGTTTGTGAATTACGCTTAAGGAATATAACATGAGATGAAAGTAGAAAATTAGATGAAGAGATCCTATAGTGGAGCTTCAATCTTTCGAATGAAAAGTAAAAATCGTGTAACCTTCTTCATTAAATGCTACCTCTATTTATGGAGGATTTAGTATAATATTGATATAACGTTTTTGCTCTGATCTGAATGGGGTTTACCGAGTATTTTTTACAACTCATCATCTGGTCGTTTTTGGCTCGGTTTACTCGACTTATTATGTGATCTTTTTGAAGGGGATCTTCTGTCATCATACTTTATCGTTATGGACCATTGGATCCCTGTGAGATCAGCAATATACCTTTTTGGTGTACAATACATAGCAAATTATAAGGCCAATAAACTGAACTTCTTAGAGCAACTGTTCCATAAAGAAATAGAGGCAGGCTGCACCCAAAAAACTTGTTTACATTACATTGCGGTTGGTACGAATGCAACAATAAAGAGCTTAGCTTACGCTTTCCTGCCGCGTTGTAGATCTTTGATCTTGTTTGTTTTTTTTTTGGATCGCATAATATAATTGTAAATATTGCAGCAGCTATGTGGAGATACACTCCTAGCAACAAATAACTTTTTTTTTCTTTTGGGATCGACAAACAGATAGATAGATCTTATAGCCTAAATGCCATGAGAATAATTTACATGTGTTTTTAATAATGTTTATATATTCAATTATCTAATCTCTAAATTTTTATATTAGATGATAGCCATTAATATACATGCATAAAAATATGTATTTTACTTTTATGTGTTTCATGTTCTTTAAATATTAAAGAGTTATAAAAATGTATATGCAAAAGAATTTAGTTTTGATAGGTTTCCATCATCTTTCACAAATCCCGAGGCATGATGTAGAATGTCGAGATAATTTTATAAATAATAAAAATTCAAAGTTCAATTAGAAATCATCCAGAACTTTAATTTTAGGAAACTTAAAATCAAACTGACTGGCTAGATGAGACAGACCAGATGACACTAATGTTAGCTCAATCTAAGTCAAATCGAGCCGAGATCGAGCCGTTAGACTATTTTTTAAAAGCTTCTAATGTCTAATTGGAATGTCAGATGAAATCTAAATCATACAAGCTTATAGTCGAATTGAGTGTTTCAACAAGACAAACCTAAAGAGTTAAAAATTAATCAATTTAAACATTATTAAGACACTTAAATGTCCATAGAATGTCGTCAGCACTAGAAAATCTCTACGGGTTGTCCGATGAATAGTTCAGATTTATTCCTTATTTGCAGGGATGTCTCTACCAGATTACAAATAGAGTTGTGTCCCCCCTTTAAGACTGGCCCTAGTGCTTCAAACAGAGGAAGATCGAAGGTTGGAGGAGAATGAGTTAATCCCACATCTTCTACACTAAAGGTCCAGTGAACTCCATCAATCACCGTCAAACACTGCTCGTCGATCAACTTCGACCTTCATCTACTGCCACGTGCTCCTTGTAACAAAATTTCTTACAGATTCACAACATCCACTGCAGAATCCCAACATGAGTTGCGGAACAGTGAAACACCCAATTACCAGTTTGTGGTCTAGTACACCATGCAATGACGGACCATACAGACAGCGTAGTAACACACCCCAAATATAATGCAATAACATCCCCATATAACATGCAACGACGCAACTCAAATATGGTGTGATGACGTATTCCGAAGGCGGTGTAACTAAACATACCGAATACAATGAAATGATACACCCTGCAATAATTGCATACATTCTCATTGTACTTAGAATACGATAATTTTCTCCAAATTTATGAAGCTATATACTCATTGCTCACCACTGAGGCACCCTACATGACCAACTGCGTCCTATATGATCCACAACTCATGCAACTCCCAACTCCAACATCTATGCCCTGCGGATGTTATCACAGCTCATGCAACTCATAACTTTAGCCTTCATATCCTACGAACATTATCTCAGCTCTTGAAGCTTCCAACTCCAACCTCTACGACCTATGAACATTATCTCAACTTATGTTGCTCCCAACTCTGGCCTATTTTGACTATGAGCGTTACCACGATTTATGTGGCTCCCAACTCCGACCTTTGCGACCTACAAATGTGTTAGGACTATATGACCAACTACGACTTATGTGCCCCACAACTAATGCAGCTCCCAGCTCCAATCTCTATGGCTTATGGATGTTTTCACAGCTCACCACCATGAACTACGTGGCTCATAGCTTCTGCAGTACCCTACTACGATCTTTGTAGTCAACTGACGCTCCTGAAACAATCTTCTACGCCCCCACATGACCAATTACCATGGCTTTCAACTATGACGTATATGACAACTATCACTACAACCACCATCTACCATTCAAGACAAACTATTGCCTTCATAAAAATCGATTAAGACACTTACAACCCACTATCGCTAAAAACTATATTCATTATAATTATATTATGACTATTATCGATGAACTAATGTTAAGCAACTTTGGAACTCCTTCTCTAATTCAAAAGAAAAGTTGATATATTTACTCATAATTGCATGGCTGATCATTTAGCTCTATGATTTTTTCCCCTTTTCATGATTTTTCATGTAAAAAATAGTCTATTCTTGTCACTTATCGCTTGTCACTTTAATTACTTGAATATGAGCTAAATTTTCGTGCATATAATGATACAATAATTTATTACTTTGCCGCCATCAACCTTCTTCAGGCGAACATCATATTTCAAAAGTATGCACTTAAATTTCCCTTGTTATAGGCCGCCAATGTATAAATTCATGGGTTTAATTTGGAAACGTAGGACTGACAAAATTTTGCTAAAACTATTTGTTGGATAAGAATAGCCATGTAAATAGCAAAAAATAGTCAGAATGGGTTTGATAACTATTACACTTTTTTAGATGAATGAAAAATAAATTTAATTGAATAATCATATATCGTACTTATCTTAAAAAAAATTTATTATCATACCAATTTTTATTTTATAGGATAAGAATATTTTGAGCCACATTTTCTCTTGTATAGATGTGCTTGAACTGTAATAAGTAAAGAGAACTTGCAACACAAGTGGTCGATTGTAAGATTCATGCATTGATCAATGCTGCCATGCAAAGATACCCTCCCTCTAATAAGGGAAGAGGCCATATAATACATCAATTTGTGAGGGTTTAACTCAGCCATTAGTATAATTGTATGCCAAAAATTAGTTTTTCTAGGTCCAAGCACACGTTTAGCAGGTCTCGCGGGTCTCATAAGCCCAATTATTCAAAAACACGATTTTTATTGGAGTGGCCTTTTAAGGTAACCCACCAACCTTATTCGTCGATGTACCAGCTGTCCTATACAAGTTGCGTAGATAACTTGTTAAACTGGCATGTTGGATTCTCTCAGTGAACTGATCAAAAAGATTGGCCCGACAAACCAACCTAACAGGTTGATTATTCAGACTCCTCTACTGTGCTCTCCTCGGGGCCCGTGCTCATCGAAATTGACATAACTCAAAAGTCAAGACGGACATCAAAGATTGACAAATGTGACATTATCATTTATGAGCTGACAAACATTCACGCCATAATTTTTTTCATCAAGATGCTATGTACATACTTTATAGATCACAACTTGTATGTTTATATTTTCCAAAATTTGTCTATGGGAAGGGAGAGAGATTGAGCAGGATCAACTATCTGGGTCTCTTCTAAGGGATCTCAAATTTTAACTCACACCGAATCTGTCTCATTTTTACTGCTCATTAGATCATCTTCTTTGCTCTGCCGGAAGTGGATCTAAAAGTAAAACAAATCCATTTAATTCTTCCTCCACCTTCCCACAAAAGTCCCTCCCGAGTTGTGTGAACCCACGAATAATATTAAACCTGACCTCCTAAAATGATTATAAAACAGTGGTAATTCAAAATTAATTATAAATGCTCGATCACTTTGATTTAACCACAATTTTATGTAGAGTTTTAACATACTAATTAAAGATACGGGTGAATCATAAACTATAGAATTAGTTCCAACAAATAAAAGATGCATTCATGAAAGCTATTAACTTATTAGAAACTGAACTTGTAAGTATTGCAGAAGTATTTTTTAAATGTTTTTGTCTTTTTTGGTTCAATGAATGCAGACCTGGGAGCCGCTTATCATCCTCTATCATAAAAAATGATTTTATTTTACACAAAATATCAAAAATAATAATAGTTTTTCTTTTTTGAGGTGCACATGAGCTAGCAATAAAAAAAATTATAGGGCCCGCAGCAAAAAAATAACCATAGAACTTGTATAAATTTATATGTATTGTGAAAAACGGCGGTAATAAAGCGAAAAATTTGATCGAAAAAAATCGCAATGCAGAAATCACAGCGGAAGCACGCAGATTTACGTGATTCGACAAATTATTTACGTCCACGAAACTGCAGAGTATTTTATTAGGTTGAAGATTTACACCATTAACCACATCAACTTGCAAGAGATAACTCTATTTCTCTCTTCGCTCTCTCTCTCCTCTCTTAAGCCACGTGAGAAGATGGATTTGGCAAAAGAAAACCAAAATTTATTTTCTTTCAGAAAACTGAAACAAAGAATGAAAAAAAGCCTTTTCTTCACCTTGCAAGCCTCTTCCTTGGAGGTGATACTTATGGGCTTTACCATTGGTTTATAACGAGCTAACAAGCCCATTAACGGTAACAAATAATTACCAATTGATTTGTTCGGTTGGTCCTTTCCAAAAGCAGGGGTTCCTTCCTTTGTTGTGAATAACGGGAGGCGGGAAACATCAGGAGAGGCGGGATCCTGATAAGGAAGGCACAGGAGAAACTTCATTTAGGAAAGTAATTAAACAGCCATGGATATAGGGGGACATAATTAAGAAAGAATTGACTTGGCTTCCTTAATTAACAGTGGATCAGACTTCACTAATCTCAACAATTCTCTCACTTAGAGCCGGGGCACAGACTGTACCGTCCTTTTCCTCAAACGTGATATCCTCTACTTTCCTCCACTTTTCTCCATCTCTGTAACTTAAAGCCCCAGCTTTCATGTCAGAAGACCAACTAAAGCTGCACACAACTTCAGTTTCTCAAAAGTAACACCCTTAGTTGATATATCAACGTCAACGTAGTCTTGTACCTCAAAGCTCTTTCCTGGGTTACTCATGAATCTACCTTCAACTCCCACTGCATGAGCAATATTCTGCCTCAACTGAAGGTTTTTGTCAATAAGTTCAGCCTTGTATCTTTTACTGTTATCAAGCGCAATCTTCACCCGGTACACCCACTTGTTTTGCAATTCTTTCTTCCCTTGAGTAAGTTTCTCCGGCTCTCACTTGCTCGAACTTTATCTTGCAAAATTTCTTCATAGTTTTGTGGTCCTCCGCTATTTGTTCTCACAATATCCGATTTTCCTGTCTTTCACACTCTGCCACCTTTCAAGAAACTAACTTTTTTTTGCTTTTCCATAATGCACCTCTGGCTCATGTGTCCAAGTCAGAGTAAACTTGTAGTCATATGTAGTGTGTAAGTTTTTTTACCCCGTGCCAGTACTAATGCTCTTTTAGTCATCTTCTAGGTACTATCTGAGACAATACTGAATGACCACCTCATTGAGTTGCCCAACAGAAATGACGTTTTTTCTTAATTCAGGATTGTGTCTAACTTTTTTTGCAAAGTCCATTTGCTCTTGTTAGGGAGTGCAATATCAACGTCTCCCATCCCTACAACGTCCAGAGCCTTTTTCATCAGCCAGATGTACCTTCCCAAAGTCGCCTGCAACATAATTCAGCATCAACTCCCGATGGGAAGATGAATGGAGGGAAGTCTCTGAATCCAATATCTAGTCATCAACGAAAATGTGAACTGTCAGCAATAGTGCATCTTGTATTTCTTCAATTGCAATATTAGCACTATCATTCTCCATCTTCTTATGATTGCTGCAATTCTTTTTATGTGGTCAGTCTTGCCACAATTACAGCAAGTTGCCTGCTGACTAGACCTTAATTTTGATTTTCCTTTGTTTGAGTTCTTATCTTTTGATCTCCCTCTGGAATCACTAATTAGTGTCGAACTCGAACTTAAGGTCTCGCCAGAATCTTTCCCGTGCCCCTCCTCAGCCAAAATCAAATCATGAATATCATCATATTTCAGTTTAGATTTACTTGCAGGACTGCTAACTGTCATCATCATGGCTTCCTAGCTATTTGACAATGAAGACAACAATATCAACACACACATCTCATCATCAAATCAATTTCAACATACGACAATTAATTTGTGATTGTATTAAAATCATTCAGGTGTTAAGCAACAGACACATCTTTCGTCATTTTCAAGTTGAATAATTTTTTCATCAGATGCACCTTGTTATTCGACGATGACTTTTTATACATACCTAATAAAACTGTCATGAGATCTGCAATAGTCATCTCATTGATTTTGTTGTGGGCAACCGATCTCGATGGGGTTAGTCGAACAACCCCCAGAACCTATCGATCCAACAGATTCCATTCTGTCTCATCCATATTTTTCGGTTTTTTCCCAATAACGAAAGATGAAGCTTTTTCTCACAGAAATAGTTTTTTATCTGCATCCTCCAGTAAGCAAAATCTGTATCATTGAACTTCTCGATCCCCGATATCATCACTTTGTCTCCGCCCATCGTTCTTTCTTAGATCCGAACCAAGGCTTTGATACCAGTTATTGTGAAAAACAACTACAATAAAGTGAAAACCTGATCGAGAAAAATCACAATACAGAAAACACAGCTGAAGCACACAAATTTATGTGGTTCGACAAATTGTCTACATCCACGGAGTTGCAGAGGATTTTATTAGCTTGAGAATTTACATCGCCGACCACGTCGACTTATTGTGCGCGCTCGCGCGCTCATGCGTGTGCAGTCTTGGCCTGTTGGTGGCAGGGTCACTGTAAGTCCCCTCAGGTCAAGAGCTCGATCCCACCGCGGCGCGGAGGCTCTAATATTTTAGGCACATGGCGTGTGTTTCCATCTAATTCCCAACATCTAAGTCAAGAAATAGAAGAGCTCTTTATTGGACTAAGTGTCGCATTTTAATAATATTTTTGAAATTATTATTCACATATGAACTTTGTTTTCAGGGCTCATTGACAACAAATATGAAGCGGTGAAGAAATGGTAAGCTTGCGTTGTTATTGTGTTGAGTTATGTTACACTGCGATTGATATGCAATTTCAATAACTGAAAAATCACTTATTTGAAACAAATATTAAGTCACTTTTTGATGTGGTGTGTCTAAATCAACGTGATTCCTTTTCAGCCTTTGTTGCTGATTTTCTTGTAGTTGAGCTTGTGGCGCTTGAGCATCAGTTATTCAGTTAAATTATTAATGTGCACATTGATGATAGTTTCTCATCTTTAAACAATAGTACGGATCTTATAAAACTATTTATTAAAACAAAAAATGATAACATGTATCTTTTAGTTTATGATTTATTATATTCTTTATTAAATTTATCAGTTGCTACAATTATAATTGAGAGAGTATTTTCTGCAATAAAATTTATCAAACATCAAGTGCATATCTAAATAGGTTGAACGAGTGACGACCCACTCAGTGAATGTATTTTATCTTACATTCAAAAAAAGAAATTCACTTGACTACCAATAAAGTTATTACACAATGTTATCAAACAATGTGAAATGAATTGAGTAGCTTGTAATCATTATTCAATTATATTAATGAAAATGAAATACAATGTTTCATTTTGAATTATAACATTTTTGAACTATTTTATTGATATAAAAAGTTTGCCTGTCCACAAAATGGTGGTTGATTATTTTTTCTGATTATCGTCCACACGAGTTAGTTGACTTCATCAAGATAACAACTTGACATCATATATCAGGACATGGAGAGTGGTACCTGGACAATAAACCAACAAAGCAAATTAACTAATTAGTAGTGAAGTTAAGAGCAAGATTACTTATTAGGAATGTTTGATGCTCCATACTTTAGCATGATAACATATGGAAATATCAAAAACTTCTTATGTTATGATAGGAATACTTAAAAGATGAAATATATTAAATTCTTTAGTAATCGTACCTCTTCTTGTGACAACAATCATTCTACTACAAGCGCATTCAAGGGTAGATTTTAGGTATATTCAATTCACATTGAAGAATAATAAGTAGTGTTCAAAACAAAAAAGAAAATAAAGTCGGCTACTAAAAATAATGAAATTAGTTGCATATAATACTTTTTTGGTATCTTCAAGTGTATACACAATTATTTACACGATCTAAAACGAATTAGATTTCCAAAAGCATTTGTACATAGTTTGCATTAGAAGATTCAAATTTCGACATGATATGAGATGAATAAATTAGCTAATTAAAATACATGCAAGGTATAACGCATATTCCCGTTCCTTTGAGTATACAGATCTATACACAGTTGTGTGTAAAATCTATTATTTATTAATTCACATAAGATGTGAGTGTTTGGGTTCCTCGATTGGGAACAAGATCTAACTAATGGCAGTTGAACAAGTACACAATATAGCTGGCGTTGTCTGAATATTGCAATTGAATGACTTCGTCAGGTAAGTCGTAATAGTAAATCTCGTCATCTGTGTGGTGTTTACTTTAACATGGACACCACAATTGCATGTCTTCTTCTATTCACACCAGGAACTCATATGGAATGTACAATTGTTTACATCAAATATATGTCATGTTATAACACTATGATAAGGCCCATAGGCAAGATCTAATAATCTCTAATCCATGATTTTGTTTGCTATATTATGAACCTATAACAAATAGAGGTATCATTAATGTAACTTTGAATGAGATGATCTTATTACACACATGTGATTGGAAGTATTCATTATACGTACGTATAATTTGAACAATGTTGGAAATTCTGCTTCGACCGTCTTGTTTATTAGAGACTCATCTTCCACGTCGAAGTCGTCGATAAATAACCTGCTCACAATATTATTATTTATATCTTTGAATTACTTGGTATATAATTACTAACATTCTTAATAATAAATGTCAGTATGCATTGAGTTTGGAGACTGTGAATCTTATTGTACAAATGATTGAACTTTGTCACAGTTCATCAAGACATACAATGCAAATGTTTGAATCTCTTTATTGCTTAAATATCTTGTGTCATGCTTATCGGATAGCTCATTTGATATTTGATAACGAATAATTCTGGTTGCGGAGGCATACCACATACAATTCAAACACTTTGATGATCTTGCTCAAAATAATATGGGAAGAAAGTTATTGTCTTCTGCAATAGATATCTTCACATATCAATCCATCATGATTTGTTTTATTCTTAATAATTTTTTTATTTTATTTAAAAACTTACAGCACATAAATTTTACATTGAATATGACAGTCGTTTCGTGTGAAACAAAATGTTATTTGCAATGTATGCATCAGGAAGACATATCTCTCAAAATGATACATCAATTTGCACTGCACTTGACCCCCTAGTATAACCTCGTAATATAGATATATAGGAAGATGCTACATAAAGTCGAAGAAATCAGGAGAAAATATCAACTCAAGCTTACATAATAATAAAAAAAATTCGCATCAAGATGTTTCAACGAGTCAACAGTCAGTGTCCCCGCAAATAACTCTCTGAAGAATATTTAGACTTCGATCGAGGGATCAAGCACTAGCTTCAACAGTGTATGAAATGTAATGGGTAATAAGCAATGCATAGATATATGACAATCTTGACTCTTCATGCCAAATACCACCCGTTATCGAGTAAAAAAAAGTGGCTTAAATTTGAAACACAGCCACTGGGAAACTTCAGAGAATCCACTCACTCAAAAATTGTCCTCTATCGATCAGGTGTAAGACAGTGCGCAGCTTTGAGCTTTATTAATTTACTTTCATTTATCTTCTGAAACTCTAAGGTCCTCATTTTGCAACGCTCTCTCAGGTTCATATAGCTTTCACATTATCTTTTGTCTTACCTCTGATATTCATCACAGTGTTGATGATGTTATCAAAAAAATTATTCTCAATGTGCATAACATCGAGTTTATGTCTAATATCCCATAATATACTACGCTTTGTCCAGTTGTGTGTGACATCGAAATTAGGAACACGAGTTGAAACTAGCTCTGGTCTCTCGGTGATCTTCGACGCTTCACCGATCATCTTCAATATTTTGACCCAAGTAACCTTGGGGGTGGACTTAATCTCTCAATTCTGTTTTTTGAAGAGTGCATCTCTGTTCCTTCTAAATGAGTGATCACGATTTAGAAATCTTCTATGGAAGTCGTACTAGCTATTTTTTTCTACTATTTTTTTGAGTAAATGTCTTCGGCTATCCATGCAGTATGGGCAAACCAATTCTCGGCTGTGCTCCAACTAGATAGCATCTCATAGGCCAAGAAATCACTAATTGTTCGCAGAAGAGCCCCTCTCAGTTGAAAATTCTGATTTGTAGCGATGTCGTACGTAAGTGTTGCACATTGTTATCTTTAGGTTGTAGGGTGAATAGTTAATTAACCAAACTCTTATGTCACACACACAATATTAATCTTTGCAATAAAATAAAATAATTTCCTTAAAAAAGCTTGAAATTAGTTGTTTACATCTGTCATTTTAATTAAAAAAGTGCTGCCAAAATTATGTACAACATAAAACAAAAACGAGACACACACACACACACAAAATTTGTATACATACACTACAAAAATTGCAAAAATTTATAAGTATACTTGTACATATTACTTAAAAACTATTGTATGAACTGCACGGTTGATAAAAAAATTCACATTGTATATATATACAATAAATCCTCAAACCTCATAAAAACAACTAGCTCAAAAATTCAATAGTAAGGGTATAATTAACAAGAGAAGTCATAAGTCTATAAGCACATCAGCTGCCCAACCCTAGAGATAATGGATCTGTTTAACGAACACATGGACTGATAATGCAACTACTATTCAATAGATGAAAGCTCATAAGCACTTAAATCTGAAACAACAAGATATCACCTAAAATAATGGATGTGTTTGACTGATATTTAACGAGCTTGAATGGAAGAAGAATTAAGATAGCAATTAGGATACTAATTAGAGAGTTAAGAGTAATCTCCATTGCACTAATTATTTCTCAAAGTAGAATGTGGACCCTTTCCGTGCATGCATTCATTAATGACAAACGTAGCTTAGCAGGAAGCAGTTGGCGCTATGGTTGGCAGAGCCACGATGAAGATTCTCGGTAAAGCTAAGGAATGGCTGGCTTGGTGATGAATTTTGGAGCTTAGCAAACGCAAAGGGAGTCATTTTTGTAATTTTTTTAAAAGTTATATTAAAATAATTTTAATAAAGCTATTAAAATAATTTATTTTCAAATATTTTTAAAGTTTTCGAACCTTTTTTTCTATTTATAATCTTTTATGAAGTAAATAATATTTTGAATTACTTTCTTATCTGTAAGACTGTATTTTGCATGGTGAGAAAAAAAAGAAGTGAATAAATTGTATTAAGGAAATCACACAAATCTTATGTTTTTATATAATTATCTAAATTTTCATATATATGGATCTGGATCTAGTCCTCCCCCTAGGTTTGTTGGAAGTTCCTTTTCTTTGGTTGTTTGAAGCTTCCATTTTTTGTAACTCATTTTCCTTCTCCAGTTTCTATTCTTTTGGATATATATATATATATATATATATATATATATGATACTTGTATATGGTGTCATAAATTTATATATATGAGAAGATGTATTTTATTTTTAAAAGTAAATAATAATAGTAATATTTATCGTGTGATAATAAAGAGTTGATTTAATATTATGCATGTAATCATATATGAAAGTTGACATATTAGATATGTGTGTGTCTCTATATATATATATATATTCTATGGTATGACTGTCGCATACCCCAACCTGTTGGTTGGCATCCACGGTATAAGTCTTTTCAGATCCGGAGTTCGAATCTTCTCTGACACAGTTGGTTTTAAGGAGATGAAACTTTAATTGTTAGACGCATTAGGGGTGACTAGAGTCTCGTATAATAACATCCGTTCCTTTATATATATATATATATATATATATATATTAATATGCGCGATTTCGTCGCTCCCGTCTCTGCTAGGGTTTGCGATTTCATGGCGATTTCGTTGAGACTTTGATATGGCTCCCCCCTCTCCCCACGAGAGAGAGAGTAATTCGACTGGATCTATATGATATTTTCTGCTAGAAAAGTGTCATTTAATTTTTTTTTATCCATCAAATTTTCTATTTAATTACTGGACTCTTTTTTTTTTAGGAAAATAAATCTATATTATGAGAAGCAAGGATTAATTAAATCATTGTAATGACATTCTTTCAAATAACAGCTGAAATAACTACAGCGGGCGCACTACTTGAAGCAATTCTAAGCTCATAATTAGTAAGAACTAAACATAATTTTACTCCATTAAAATCATGTTTGTAACGCAGTTGGATTGGTTGGTCGTCGGTGGGGAATGAAGTGATGATGATTGAGGGCAGACTAGACCAATTGTTATAAAAAAACAGTAGAGTAGTTGCTGGAGAATAGGGACGGGGGACGAGCTCCAGCCAAGCTAATCAGACAATGGGTCCAACTGGGTTACAGGCTGGCTAACCATCCAAAACTATCGATATGACATTTTGTATGAATATTTTCTTAATTTATTGGACTTTAAAGCGTATTTAAAAGTGAATATAAAATATTTCAAAAGCATTTCTGAAGATATTCGGGTGCTGATTCCAGCAAATATGGAGTCATAATAACATGCTTTTTGGCTGGGATGAATTCAGAATGATATACATTGTATGATTTCAGGCATGTGAGGCATAAGCTGGTTGAGAAGTCTGAGGAAGACTGGTCCCCCACCCTTCCATGAGGGGTTGGTTTGGTGCCCTAGATAGGAGATCCTCCTTATTCTCTCTAAACTTTTCCATTAAGCCTCTCAATAAATGTATAGCTTCCAAAGTAGACCTGCCCAACGCAAATCCAATTTGATTATGAGAAATCTTTGTAATATGTCTTAGCCTATGTTCAATTACCCACTTTCATAATTTTAAAGCATGACATATTAACTTTATTTATCTATAATTTGTACACTTTTGTGTAACTCCTTTATTCTTAAAAATGGGGACCAAACAATTTTCATCCACTCCTCATGCATCTTTTTTATTTTTAAAATAATATTGAAGAGCTTGCTAAGAAAAGAAACTCTCAATTCTTCTATGTATTTACATACTTCAATTAGGATGCCATTAGGTTATGAAGAATTTCCAACTTTGATTTTCTTTAAAGCCTCGTCAACTTCTTTTTTTGTAATGTGACGGTAAAAAAATATTTTATTATTATTAACGATATTAGGATCATTAAGGTCCATCATATTTTTAGAAACTTTATGAAAAAGTTTATCAAAATGATTCACTCACCTGTATTGAATATATTTTTATTAAAAAACTTTTTTTGATTTTCATCTTTAATACAATTTACCTGAGTTAAATCTTTAATTTTCTTTTTTTTTTATTTAGCAAGTTTATACATATACTTCTCGCCCTCTTTAGCATCTAATAAATTATAAATATCACTAAAACATAATTTTTAGCGCCACATATTGTTCTCTTAGACTCCCTACGTGCCATTTTATATTTTTTTAAGTTCTCTATGTTTTTACATTTAAACTAATTCTTATAGCATAACTTCTTATATTTTACATTTCCTTGCACAATATTACTCAACCACCAACTATTTTTAATTATAAAATTTTTTTATTTTGATTATTCAAGTACAACTTTTGTTAATTATTTAATAGTGTTTGTTACGTGATCCCACATAGAATTTGGTTATTCATTAACGTCCCAAATTTTAAAATATTAAAGTTTACTCATAAAAATAATTTTATCTTTCTTTTATGTGTTATCATCTAATTCTATGATAATGATTTCCAGTATTCTTTTTTTTTACAACTTTTAATCTTAAAATCTAGAACTAATAATCGATGTTGAGTACTTAAATCCTCATTTTGAATGACCATGCAATCCTTACATTCTCCACGATCTCTTATTCTCATAAGAAAGTAATCAATTTGTGAACTAATAATCGATGTTGAGTACTTAGATCCTCACTTTGAATGCTATCCAATCCTTACATTCTCGAAGATCTCTTATTCTCATAAGAAAATAATCAATTTGTGTTTATTAGATCCATTATTATAAGTAATAATATGTCAATATGTAATCTTAAATAAAGTATTAGCGATAACAAAATTATATCATAAAGTAAAATCTAATATCATCATACCTTTCTCATTAATCACACAAAAATCATAGTTAACATGAATATTTCTAAAATCTTCTCCCACTCAGCAACACATCCATTTAAATCTCTTTCAATAAAAAATCTTTATTCAAGAGGTACCATTTGTATTAAAACTTCTAGGTCATTCCATAATTTATCATTGGAACCGATATCTAAAGTTACTTGAGAAACATAAACACTTGTAATATTCAAATCTCAGCATTAACAATAATTTTAATGACTATAATTCTAACTCAAATTCTATTGATTTTTATAACATCATCTTTCAAATCTATAATTACACTTACACGATTTCTAGTGTGTTCCTTACCTAATACCAATGTTTAAAATTTAGTTTATCAATCTCCTTAGTGTTTTCTCCATCACATTTATTTTATTGAAAACATAAGATGTTTATCTTTTTATAGATCATAATATCGACTAATTATATTAATTTACTTATGATAGTAATAATATTTCAAGATCATATCATAATATTAGTTTTATTAATTAATTTATTTACCGTATCCGTCTGTAATGTGAGAACTCTTGCTTATTTGACATTAAACTCGGACGCCGGTGTAACGACTATTGCACACGTTTTATTGAATTCATACGTTTCATTGTATTCATACCATACAGCACATCGCTTTCTAGGAACATTCTAGAATTTATCTCATAATTAAAATAATAATTTTAATGAATAAGAGCTTTAAAAAAAAAAAACTTGGCCGCAACCTCTTACCCAAAAGATTTGAAAAAGCATAATTTAAAAAATTAAATAACTAAATTCTAATTTAATGAAAATTAAACTAAAAATTAACACAATAGAAGTATTAGCACGCGATTTCAGGTTTTGTCCTTTTCCTGCTCCCTGTCATTTCCCCCCGCTTTTTAAAGTGCGACAAGCGACAGGCAATAATGGCTGCACTAGCTTTTGATCGTATCCGGAGCCATTTCTATTCCCTTACTTTGTACAGTGCGACAAGTGATATTCGACAAGCCATGCTCCCTTCTACTCTTTCTCCTCTATCTGTAGAGAAATCCGAATGACCGGGGAATACCTCCAACTTCTCCATCTTCTCCAGCTTACATAAAGCGTCTCTTATCATCCGTCCCATCATCATTGCTTTCGCGCTCTTTGTTGATTTGGAGGTCGCCATGGAAGCCCCCGCAAATGCTCCGCTGGTAGGTTGAGCAGTCGACTTTCTTTAGCAACGCTTATCTAGGGCTGTTCTGTTCTATTGTTGTCACTCCGGCAGAGCGGCGATGTCGCTGTGGCTCGGCTCCGGCCGGCGATCAGCATCTTTCGCAGACAGCGGCGTAGGGTTTTCAATGGGGCTTGAGAAGAGGAGAGTGGTTGCAATCTCAGAGGATGGGGATGGCAGCGAGAATAATTCCCATGAGAGGGAAGATGTGAAACCGTACACGGTGAGCCGCGTCTCTGTTGAATATTGATTCGTTTTCTCCATAGAAAAAAATGAGAATCTACTTTGATTTGCTTATGGGGTAATGCAGACAATTCGCGTATCGACAAGCAACTATTTTACGCAGGAGGGAGAAACCCTACTGGTACAGCTACCGACGAGCATGCATCTCTGGTTCGGACATGTGCGGTCTTATCAAATCCGGCCAAATAATCTTCCAAAGCAGGTTCGTACAATCTCAGACAATTACTTTCTTTTAATTGTTATTTTAGACATGATTTATGAAATTTTGTACTTATCTATAAAGGGATTTGCACATAACCGCAAACTTTTTATGTCTTAACACATGTAAACGTGAACCTTTATATTACTTGACATTTTAGTGTCTAAAGCAGATCGAAAATACTCTGTAAGTCAATATTGATAGCATTTTTAATGTGATTTAAAATTTTAAATGTTATATAGGTAAATATAAAGATTTAAATACTAGATATTTAAACGCATAAGAATTTTGGTATGTATGGAAATTCACCTTTTTTTATATTTGTAAGTTGTCAGACTTGCATGAGCAAGCGGCTGAGCGGGGTCCTCATCCGCTAGCATGAGGGGTGGGTGACTGGACAGCATAAGCTACATGTTTCGTTTCAATTTGTGATTGAAGTTTTGATGCTTTAATTTGTTATGATAAAATGGGTGTCTTACATGCATGCCACTAATTTTTTTTTTGCATTTATATATCTAACATCTAGATTCTTATTTTTACTCCAAATCGCAGTAAAGATATTATTAATGTTAACTTTTTGTACTGAAATATATCTTTGTATGCATATATTTATTTGATTGAAATAGTAGGGTGTTATATATGAAAAAATTAAAGATTTGTGTGTAAAATATGTAAATACATAAAAATTTTGTGGTATGCATGTAAATCCCTTGAAATAAAAATGGGTGGCATTCATGTTATAACATTATGCAATTGAATTTGATGTAGAACCAGAACATTGTAGGTTATTTATAGTTAGTCAAATAAAATGTTTTAGACAAGATGGAGAATGGTTTGATTAATTATTTCTTGATTTTATATATGCTTTGTAGCTGTTAATGGGTATAGACATAAACGAACCATTATCCAACATTATTGCATTGCTAAAAGTGTTTTAGGATATTATGAGTAATGTACAAATCCGACCTGAGACTTAGAATTAAGGCCGGAACAAATTGTCAAATAATTAAATTAAGTTCTATTATTCATTTTCCTATCATTGACAATTTATAATTAAAGATCCACTAAAGAAGGAAATTAAAATAATCCAATTAAATTTTTACCTTAGCTCAGGTTGTTCGCGTCTTTTATAGATATTGTCCTTTCATTCATTTTTCTAATCTACTAATTAAATTTGCAATATTATTTTAAAACATGAATGAGCTAATTAAGCCAATGAATATTCATATTCTTAGACTATAGTTATACAATGAAAAAGAAGATAATAGGTATGTCAGTTTAACTTTATTTAAATTAATTTAAGAGCATTTGTTGCTTAATACTATCTAATATGATCATTCGTGGCAGTTCTAGACATTTATTGTCTTATTGTTTACATATTAATGTATTTTTAATCTTTAAACAACCACGGCAGAGACACCATCTAAAATACCAAAAAATGTACATTAATATCAATATTCATTTCTATTTATATGCACGAGCATCTTAGTGTTTCCCCCTTAGTACAAAAAATGACAAATTCTATCATATCCAGTATGCACATACAAACATATATATAATCAATATCATTTATATGCTGTTGTTGTTGTCACCTTCCTGTACTTGTTATAGCTGACGGCTGTAGACGTGCAGGGTTAGGTTAAGTAGAGGTTGATTTAGATAGATAGGGAGGCAAACTCGGCAAGTCTACAATGTGGAATATGAAAACAAAGGGAAGGTAGGGATGGTGGGTATTAGGGAAGGAGATGAAAGTTCTTAAAGGCTAGGAATGAATTTTTATTTCATGAAAAAATAATTTATATCACAAACTTCATCCTTAATTTGAAAGATCATAGGCGCTTGTAGAAATATATTTCAATTCAAAGAAACTCGGATCATCAACTAGCACTTAAGGATATTTTCTACTTTAAGGTGTTCTTAGGATGAGTAGGAGAACACAATGGAGTGAATATAGGATAGTTCTCTTGATTTTGTCTAGTTTTATATATATATAAATTCAAATTGCACTTTTGTAAATAAATCCATTTATAATTCTTTTATTGCACTTTATCCATCAAGGTTAATTTGCAATTGCCCTAAGAGCTTTTTGGATCATTTATTGTGATTAAGCTCCTTGATCAGCTACTTCTTTGATAATGAATGGATTGTTACTTTTTTACTTTTTGCGATAGGTTGTGCAATTTTTAGGTTCGATTAGCTCCTTCAATTTTTCATAGGACAAACTCCTTTAATTGAAAGCCTCTACGTCTAATTATGGAATTAAAAAATCGGATGCTTATTTATACTCATATGCTTGATAGGATATATTGAATTGCATGATTCATTGGTATGGTTGCTCTTTTTGAATTGTTGTAATCCATACACTTTTAGTTGGTTGGAATAAACTCCACTTGAATAAAACTTTTGTTTCATAGGCTGAAGTAGGAGGTTTTAACTTTTTTTGTTGAAGGAGTTATATGAGGCACCTAGAGAATTGCTCATAACTCATTGACTAAGATGTGTTACCTTCCCTTAAGTTTGTTCTTTGTGATGTTAAAGATTATATTATTGACTGCTTTGGCTTGCTTTTTCATTTAAGGGGTGGCTATGGTGAACTTTAGTTTGATTGTGCATTCCTCACAAAGTTTGATTATTTTTGAGTTGGCAATGAATTATTTATTAGTTAGAAAAAGAACTCTGAGTAGGCCATCGAGACACATTATATGTTATGATAATCATAGGGAAATCAAGGCGAGTAAAGGCATTTAGTGAAGTAATCTTTAGGATGAACATGGATCTTCTATTAGATACTTAGGGGAGTGGATTGTTAAAATGAATTTCCCTTGATACCAGAGTTAACCTAGACAATAGTAGAAAAGTAAATGTTATTATTGAAATTCAATTAATAAGTTACAAACAATCAACTGAAATAGAAAATAAAAACAAACACGACACACTAACTGCCGTTAGGGTTGGATCAAGAGGAGTTGGAGGTGGTGGGTGAGGGTCGGGAAGGTGGCAGGATGGTGAACGAGGTGGTTGTCTATCATAAAACAACAAGTTAATGATTTTTTAAGTTTCGGATAACAAGTACGCATTAGAATTGACGTCACATGGTTGCGTAGGATAATGACAACAAAGGGGGAGGGCCGAAATAGTGGCTAGGTGGCAGGGAAGTGGTTCAGAATGACACATCAGCTAAGACTGCAGAGGGTTCTTTATGGTGGCTGGAACATCAGTGAGATAACAAGAGAAATGGATATGGGCGGCTGGTACAACAATCATGGGGCGGGGAAGGTGACTGGAATGCAGGAACTATAGAAAACAACAAAAAGAGGTTGTTCAGGGCTGTTGCACCTGGGAAGGGGCGGCCGGGAATGATGTGGGAGGATGCAGAAATGAATAGGGGAAGATAAACACCACCTCAGGAAAGAAATGCAGTCGGAACACCGCCCAATCCCTTGGACAAAACGAACTTCAACTGCTATCCTAAACAAACCCATGAAAAAATTAACTTCAGTACCCCAGTATAATACTTATATTGGAAATGACTAAAAAAGGAATAAAGGATTGGCCAGAGCTCCACCCAATCCCTCTGATAGAACCTTCGAAGGGAGAAAATGGACGCCAACAACTTCCCTTTTAACCCAAAAATATAATAAAATAAACAAAGCACTACCTACTCCTGCCTTGGATGTCCTAAATGCTCTAGCTTCTCATTGTAAGCATTGCAAATGACCCTCATACCACCATTTCTCTGTACGAATGGAGAAGAAACCCATCTTTCATTCCTCCTTATTCATAAGCCAAGTCGAACACCTAGCCACTCCGTCTCTTTTGTTTGCACGTCGACTCTCCAATACAGTCGCAACTAGGGCTAGCTGGAAAGGCAACAAAGGGATAACAACATACAAAGACCTGTGAAATTCCCATCTTTCTCGCTTGCAGATTTTCACCTCGACATTAACACTCATTTAAGGCTCTCGCTCCCCTTGTTCGAGCGATACGGTCGTGACTAGGGTTAGCGGGAAAAGCAATAACGAAATTGCAACATTTAGAGAACTCCCATCTTTCTCTGCTTCTAGCTTCGTTCACCACATACAAAAGCCTTTGTGATACTTTTATGTAGTAAGCACTAATGCACTCAACTCGCTCGACTTCACCTCTCTGCTGCTCAAATCACTCGCACAATGGCGCTCTCCCCACACAGTCGCGATTAGGACTCGCGATAAAGGCAACCATAGGGTTGTTGCATACAGAGACATCTAAAGCTCTCAATTTCTCTCTTTTCCTACCTCCTTACCCGATCATGACCCAAGCCCTCAAGATACATTGACAACTGCAATCGGCAGAAAGCAACGATAGGATCACATCATATGAAGTCCTTCTGAAATTTTGGCTTGCCTGCTTCTTCCTCCTTGTGATCACCCTCATTTTTAACCA
The DNA here is from genome assembly GCF_001263595.1 of Phalaenopsis equestris. Classification (NCBI taxonomy): domain Eukaryota; kingdom Viridiplantae; phylum Streptophyta; class Magnoliopsida; order Asparagales; family Orchidaceae; genus Phalaenopsis; species Phalaenopsis equestris. The sequence continues at coordinate 684,956 of NW_018165280.1, read as the reverse complement.
AATGCTCTCTGTAGTCTCTATCAGTTGAACTGCTCGCCTATTATTCGTCGACCCTTGCACTGAAGCCTTGCACCGAAGCTTCCGATCCTTCCCCTCTAATACCTCATGAACCTTCTCCTTTAAAGCTTCGTTTGTCTCTTCTTGTGCTGCACGATCCTGATTCCACTTTGTCGGGCTTAGTTTTGACTAGCGAGGAAAGCAACTATTGAATCACAACATACAAAGACCTCCATAATTACTGTCTTCTTCTATCTGTCTCTCTATACTGAAACACTCACTATTTTTTTTCTTCTTCCTGTTCGCACGACAGAGACGAAATGCCTCCACTTCTCTGTATCTTTGTTTCAAAGGCAGCAACTCACTTGATTCAACCCTCAAATTCCTGTCTTCCCCTTTGCTTTCTTGCCTCGCAACTCCCACGCCATAACCTCTTAAACCAGCTGAAGCTTGCTCGAGCCCCTCTGCCCTAATCCAAAAACTGAAGTCCTCCTCCCAAATCCTTATTGTAGTCTTCTGTGCCTTTCTGTTGCGTGAGCCCAAAACAAACATAAATCTCTATTTGAACTTGCCCTAACCCGAACCGAACGAGCCCTCGCGTAAAAAAAAAACAAAAAGGAAAATATTCTATTTTTGTTTTATTTTGTCGTCGATTGCCAATCCAATCATTTCATTGTTGTTAACATTCTTGCTTCGCTTGAAAGTGTGTAAAATGGGGCAATAAGATAATTTTCAAAGTATTCGAGCGAGAAAGCTCGCGTACATGTTCAAGGGAATTAATTACTGTTTAGCAAAATTGTGTGCTTGATATAATTTTTTTTTTAAATCAGGAGATTTAAGTACTTGTCATGGGAAACGTGATTATATGTTCCGGGAATTAAGTGCCGTCAGAGAAAGTAAAGCACTCATTTGTGAAAATTCGTGCACGTTGTTTGACATTTTGCAGGTATATTGAGGGTCCATAACGTTTTATAGACCGCGGGTTAAATATTTTGCTTTGTTCCCCGGTTGCAGTCTCATGACACTAACTAGCATGCCTTATAGAGAACTAATAAGGTTGACATTCTTTCGGTGCTCGAGAAATAGGGGTGGATGTCGAGAGATTGCCATATTTTTTTATGAATTTGGACTTATAATTAGTTTAAAAGCTGATTTTGGACTTGCAAATTATTTTAAAATTTGACTTCTTTTGGACTTATAAAATGATTGAAAATATATGCCAATAAAAGCTGAATTTGGACTTATTAAAAACAATTGAAAATATATGACAATAAATTTGGAATAATAATTCAATTCCTCTTTTTTTTTTTAACTTTTCAAACCTTGGGTTTAAAATTTAACTTAAAATTGCGTTGTTTTTTTTTTTAAACTTAGGCCTCTAGAGTTGAAAATTAATACAAAATTGGGCTTCTCAAAATTAAGCTCATAGGATTCAAAAGCACTTAAAGATTTGGGATCTTTAAACTTAAACTATTAGGTTTGAATTATTTTAATTTATTAAAGTTGATCCATATATTAAATATTTGTGCTTTCAAGAATGACTTCAAAAATTTATAGGCTTAGCTTAGTCAAAATTTGAAATGTCAAACTTGAAAAGGCTAAGCTTAAATTGAAATTGAAGTGTCCTGATTTGAAAAGTTATGTTTGACTTGAAATTTAGATGCCACTGAATTTGCAATATTGCTACTAGCGAACAAAAGACAACTCTTTCATTGCCCAAAATGAAATTGTATAATCCAAAATCATAATATTTTTACAAACATTCTTAGTTCTGAAGGGAAAATCATAATATTTTTACAAACATTCTTAGTTCTGAAGGGATAATTACATAGATAGTGCCCGAAACATTGCAATTTACAAAATCTAGCACCCATGAATTTTTTAAACAATTGAACCAATGTATTTATGCATTTTACAATTAAACCATTAAGTGTTGGATAAAAATGAAAATACGGGTTAGAGGTTTTATCATGATTTTTAATTTTTTGAATGAGAATTTGAAAAATGGACAAAATAGGGTGCTAGGTTTGTAAATAGTAATGTTTCAGGTGCTATGTATGTAATTGCCCCTATTCTAAAGGATTTCAAGGGTTATAAACTTCAAATCTAAAGTCATTTAAGATATTTATAGAAAAAAAGTCAAGAATGCATGATTTTAATTTATTGTGTGTGCCTTTTGATAGAACTTTTATGTCAAATTCATTGTTTAAAGATTGTACAAGTCTTCAAAACCTGTAAAATTCTTTACGCTATTTAAATATATGAGATTAGTAACTTGCATGGGCTCCAACTAAAATTCTAAATTCTTTAACCAATAACTTAAGAATGTTGTGTGGGTTAAAACCAAACTTGCACTCAAATAGTTCATATTTTAAAATCAATCAATTGGGCCTCCCTACTAAAGAACGGAGTTGTAAGTCTCACTCACCTAATTCAATTATCCTCTTAAGAATTGGAGCCAACGAGTCTAGTACGTTTCAATAATGTCTAAATCTCTTATATGTAAGAATTTACAAATCTAAATGATTTCGTCCGATTCTTTTCATTAGGACATGATTAGTATTATAAATATATTAAACTAATGAATTTCATGCATAAGTATTTTGAATATTACAATCCTTGATGATGACTAAGTTAATAAAAGATTGTAACCAGAGGGGACTATTTTCAAAATTAATTTTGAAGTATATTTGAATAAGTTCAAATAATATATGTACATATATATTTACACACACACACACACACATATTTATGAACCCGATCCTTTATATGTAGGACATAATTGAAAATATTTATTATTTAATCATATGTCAATATTAAATTTGATTATTTACAAGCAAGATGTGTAAAATTGATATGGTTCAAATCAGGCTATCAAATACTCAATGTTGTATTGATTGAAAATATAAATCGCAGGGTTCAACATTCAAATTAATTTTCAAATTCAGTTCTTAAAATAAAAATCTAAAATACTGAAACTAAAATCAATCATCTAAAGACTTGAAGCAGTAAATCAAAACTTTCAAATTAAAATCAATTACTAAAAATTTAAAAGAAAATTCTATCTACCCCCGCTATAGTTTGTTAAGGGCGATACATTTCTGATTGATTTCAACACACAAAGATGAATGTCATATTGATTATATTATTATATTCACACTCAATTTCACGCTAGTTTGGATACGAATCGAGTCATCTGTCCGTGTGGTTTTACCCAAATGCTCTACAAAATTACGGTTACTACTGGAGCTCTCTGACTGAGTGATCATCGTCAAATGACAAAATTATATTATAGTCATGACCGCAAATCACATGTTTCTATACGACTTTCTACTATTTGGGTTACGAACTATAAGAATACAATTGATTGATGTAAAGCCCTTATGTCAGTTAAGGTTGACTTAAATTTGTTCTCTTGGATAAACATTCACCCCATAATTGTATGAGTCCTTTGTACGATGCAACTCACAATTGTTGATAAGAATCATTTTGTCAGGATGGTCGACTATCTCTTCTTACTAAGTTGATCAGGGACCACGACTGGACCATGAGATATTAATCATGTTTATCATCATTTTCTCTACCATCCACTTTAAGCTCAAAGTGAAAAATTTTACAATTTAAACTGTATATATGTTGCTATCATGCTTTAATTGTTTAGCTTTTAATGACTAACCTTAATCGAATGTGCTATCTTATTAACTGGAAGGGTAATTAACCATAGGGGCTTGCACTTATAGGACGAAATCTCGAACCCCAAATGAAAATATCATTGCAAAATGAGGGCGAAATTTTTATGTATTGTTTTATCTACAATCCAATATGCCTTCTGAACATTTGGCCCTCAACGTTCTCAACAAAACATAGAGTTTGAGGCACCGTGATTTTTGAAGCCCACAGTACCGAACAAAATCATGCAAAAAACTGACTTCCAAATGCAAATACAACACATATATAAGAAACAATTAAAAGGGAATGGGGGATAATAAAAAAAAAACATAAAAAAGAGAAAACGAGACTTTTGGCCCATCTCCCGCGATTGTTGGAGTTATGGTTTGCATTCTGCAACTAAAGCTAGAGCACTCCCGTGTCACCCCATATCTCTAAAAGTCCACAAACTAGTGATGAAGTTTGATGGTTGTCTAATTTTTTAACGTCTGATCATTTGTTCATGTCTTGGAAAATTTCATACTCTTGCCAGTTTGTGACAAATTCGTTGCCAAATTACCCTTCCTTGGAACTGATATTTTTTGTAATTTTGAGCAAATTTTTTAGCATTATGCTTTAGCTTTGGTTAGCGCTATATTTGTTAAATTCATTTCTTTTTTAGCATGGATCTTATGAGTGGCTTCCAATTCACCCTATGAATTTGCTTCAAAACTTCACAATATTGATTAGGTAAGAGGCACTTTTGGCTAACTCTTGAATAACTCTGATGATGAAGAAGTCCATCAAGAAATATTAGAGGTATTAAATCAGATTCACCACAGTTTCAATTTTGTCTCAAAATTATTCCAATCCAAAACGGCTTGATCTGTACCCGACCCAAATATTAAATGGGTCTAAAAAATCTAACTCAAACTCGACTTGCCTTGAATCTGCTAACCTAAATCATATAATCCATTTAACATATGCCATAATAGTTATTCAGGTCAAATTCAGGTCTATTTAAGTCAATCTCAGGTCAATTTCAGGTTGGCAGTTCAATTTGAACTCGACCCAAAAAATTAAACGGATTATGATTCTTAACCTAAACTTGACTCAGAAATTATTTTGGTCAACCTGAATTTTTTGAGGCATGTCTTGTTAATTTTTGGTAACTCTATGAAATACTTTATCTCAATATTGCAATCTTTTAGCTTTAGCACTCACAACTACCTTTCCATTTATTGAAAATCTTGGGTTTAAGAAGACCAAAGACCTTTCTCCCGAGGTAGGGATTTAAATTTGCCCCTTTAGATAAATATTTACCGTAAATCTATAAGATCTTCTTGAATTAAACAACCTATGACTACTAATAAAATCCTTTGATGTGGTTGAGTTAGCCACATTTTCTGTCCAAGTAGAATAGAGATCTTGACAATCCAAGATGGTAGGTCATAAGTTTGTGGTCAGGTTCATCATCATTCCTCCCACCGAATACTCTAAACAAACATCAATATCTTTTATATTTTCACAATTAAGATTACTACTACTGTACACGAAGTAGTTAGTACCTTAATGAATTGCTTTTATTGAAAGTTATCTCTTGTGATCAGGAGAAATAATTGATTAGCGGAGCTTGTGCTTACGAGAAAATTTGAAAAAGAACTTAAAGTCCTCAAAAGATGGGGTGAAATCTTTGGGTGGTGTTTTATCTTAAATTTAAGTTGACTTCTGAAAATTTGAACCAAAATTAACAAAAATGCTTGCACAAGAGGTTAGGATGCGAATTTCAATGTCTATCAACCTTCTCCTTGCTAAATTTTCTCCTCTTTTTAATCCTTTTTTTATTTTGTTTACAAGTTTGTTGGTGGATTGGATACTACTACTACTACTATAGACTAAGTAGTTAGTACCTTAATGAATTGCTTTTATTGAAAGTTCTCTGTTGTGATCAGGAGAAATAATTGATCATTGGAGCTTGTATTTACGAGAAAATTTGAAAAAGATCTTAAATTCCTCACAAAATGGGGTGAAATTTTTGGGTGGTGTTTTATCTTAAATTTAATTTAACTACTGAAAATTTGAGCCAAAATTAACAAAAATGTTTACACAAGAGGTTAGGATGCGAATTTTCAATGTCTATCAACCTTCTCCTTGATAAACTTTCTCCTCTTTTTAAGCCTTTTTTTATTTTGTTTACAAGTTTGTTGGTGGATTGGATACTAAATCTGTTAAATGATACACTTAGGTTTTCCTTGAATATCTTCAATGGATTTCATTCACAAACATTAAGGATATCTCATAACTAAACTATTATCTTAGTTAGAAAGTTACATTTTAGAAGGGAAATGACTTGTGGTTTTTCAGTGATTGTTTTGGGTATGGTGGAATTAAGTAGCCCGACCAATCCTACAGCAAGTTTTCCTGCATTGTTGTGATCTCATGTTGAGTTGGGAATTTAACAATGAGGTGATAGGTCGCCTTGGTTGTTAATGCATTAGAGAAAGGTCTATCACAGATGGCTTTATATGGGAATGCTGCTCTAAGGACAATTAAATTCACCTGTTTTTTGTTAAAACACCAATTATCCCGCTCATTGATCAAACCTTCGGGTCTGTAACTTCTTGAGAGAAGTCAATCAATGACATTTCACAATCTATCGATTATTTAAATCAATGCCCGCTCCATCAAGAGTGTGAAGGGAGAGGATGTCCATTGAACTTCTTAAAGATCAAACAAGCTTCAAAGTTGTCCATAACTTCATTTATAACCCTCACATTGTTAGAGATCTTGTGGTTGGCCGTTCAGGCCTCATCTAACTTATTGATAGGAGTTTACTGAGTTCAATAGAATTTACCTCATAGTATTAAGTGGCACAGGTTTGATCATCGGTATGCTTTTAACTACCTACCATAACGTCATATTGATTATATCAGCAATTGTATAGCTTTGGAGTAAATCCTATTTGTTACAAATCTGTGCGTGCTTTTGTTAGGAACCTATTTAAATATCCTTTATGTAGTAATTGCAAAGAGGATTTTAAGTGATTAAAATCTTTTATTATATGGTTATGGTTTTATGATTTTGGGAAAACTTTTACTTGGGTCTCAATTTATAGCCACCTCCCTCCCGCGAGGAAGCTTCTACACAAAGGAAGAGTGGGAAGCCTGAAAAATTTCATAAAATTGAAATTTCACCATTGGCGCCCATGTGTATTGCACATGTTCGTGATCGTGCTCCCTTGCTCGCTCCCGCGAAGGTTTGCGGGTTCCTTGCTCACGCGGGTTCTTTCGCGTTTCCGAATTCATGCGGGCTCTTGCTCCCGTGGAGTCTTGTGGGGCTTCGATCATGCGAGATCGAATCGCTCTGAATTGGAATGTTGTTTTAATGTTCGAGTTAGGGCGCTGATAGCTCCTGCGTCAGTCTCCTGGGGTTAGAGAAGCTTTGACTTCATTGATTGAAGCTTTTGTTTCGTTATCAACCATCCTGGATCTCGTTGGCAACTGCATTGTTGCTTAAGGTATTTGATGGTCTTCTCCAGTTTGTGAGCAAATGTTTATATTGATTTGGCCTCCTAAGGCTGTGGGCCATGCTTATATTGCTGAGTCTTCCAAAAATAAACCACAATCGGTCTAAATGGGCGTACAGTGGGAGTAATCTAACCCTTCTAGCATGGTGGTGGTGTTGTTGGTACGACATTGTCCTGACATAACCTCGACTGTATCTATCCGGTATGGAGGGAGGATGTCTCGGTCCTCTTGCCTGGTGTCACCACTAAAATTGGTTACACTAACGTTGTTCTGCTGAAGAGGGATCCTGTGACCTCGGGCTCTATTGAAGGAAGGAGGGTGATATGCTTCTCGTCTTTGGTGATAGAATGTGTTTCTATATCCGTCGTGTTGAGTGATGCGCGATTTTTGTTGTGCGTTGTAAATATCTTTCAGTACTTCAATATACACACTACAACATAAATAGTAAATATGCAGTTCAATTACAATAAAAATTAATGCCGTATAAATAGTTTTATATTTTCAAATATAAAAGCTGTCAAACCGCAATAATAACGCAAGTATACGTATCACTCAAGTCTTAAGTATCGATCCCACAGGGAGTTGGAAATTTTTATGTTTATAATGTAAAACACAATATTCGAATTATTAAAACTTAAGTACGCAAAATAAATCTAAATTAAATCTACTGTATGTTAAATGAAATGCAATTAAAAGAACTAAGTTAACTAAGCTATTTGCTAAATTTCAAAAGTAAACTTATTAATACTAAACAAAATTTTGTAATGAAGAGTTCAAATTTAAGCAAATATCCTTCCCCTTTATAATGAGTTTATGGATTATGAGGTAATTAAAATCATTTAAATTATAAATAAAATTGTATTGTACCAAATATGAACAATCATATTCTTTACTCCCCTGAGAGTGTATAAAGAGTATTGACTAATTCAGAGTTTGGTCTCTAAATCCGTGGTTAGGTTGAGAGGATACTGTCTGTCACTTTAGAGCTCACTTTTCCCTCCAATGAGGGCTAACAATCTCGCTTCAGTTTCTAAAAAATTTGACCAAATTGGGATTTAAGTCTTTCATCATAGAATCTCCAATTTTGCGCCATCAAAATATATTTCCCTATTTATTTGCACTCAATCTCATAGACTATATTTTCACCTATAAAATTGAATGTGACTTTCACATTGTTACAGAAAGCATAGCCCTTTCGGATCTTATGTTTCTGAACAAATTTTAATATTTTAATTGGTCAGATTGAAAAGTAAATGAAGATCAAATTTCGAATAATCACAATTTATTGATATTTAAAATATTTCATAACAAAATTAATTATTCACAAAACTGTATCTTATTGTAGGAAGAATGATAAAGAAAACTATTCAGAATTCATGAGAATGATACAACAAAATATAGATTATATATATAAAAACAAGTTTACAAAACAAAGAAAGAAAAGAACACAACTTATCTCACAATCCTTCTCAAGCAAATCCTTTTAAGTTCCCTTTAAACATTTTCTCTCTTTACAATCACACTCAATTCTCTCTTAGAAATGTAATGAAGAAAAAAACACTTAACTTCCCTCTTCTCTTACAACTCTAGAAGAAAAACCTTACTCTTCTCCACAACTCTCTCTCACGCCACCCTTAGACTTCTCACCCTCGAAACCTCTCGCAAGACTCATTAGACTCAATTTAATTGCGGTCAACCTTCCTTTAAAAAAGGATTCAAAATTCCTTCATTTTTCCGGAAGGCACGCCTTTTCACATCAAGAGACAAGTCCCTTTATCCAAGAGACATCTTTTCATTCAAGGGTCTTTCCAAAGTGTCTAGATTTGAATTACTTCATGGAGCGTTTGAATTGATTGGAGCCTTTTAGATTTGCTCAAAAATAGTTAATAACCGTCTTAATTCGTCTCTGGCGCCAGTGTATTGAAGTTTCACGATGTTCTCTAATTTCTGGCTCCGCTTCTTTGTAAAATGACGCCTCTGGCTCTAGAATGCTGAAAAACTTCATTTTGGCTCCAAATTTCATTCCTTTTGCTTTTTTTTACTCCAAAAGCCTAAAATCATTATACCTGTAACAAAACATGAAAATACCATTCTTTAAAGTATAATATTACCAAATTTAAACATAAACGTATATATAAAATTATACAATTTTTTTGGGTGTCATTGTCATTTGGTCAAATTGCCATGGTTTTCCTAGTTGAAAGCGACAGACATCCATAGGAACCACGTCACACCACAGCCGATCTCCAAGCTGGTCTCCGATCAAAAGATCTATTAAGCATCTTCAGTTAATGTTGACCTAATTTTCCCTCTTTGGCCATATCAGTGAATATGACCGAGAATGCCTCTGTGTTGCAAGTCCTAATTTCTTTAACAATTGTGTTGACTCTACGTTTTTGCTGCTTCCGCCGTCGATGATGAGATTACATACCTTTTATTTACTGTGTAACGTGTGTAGGTATGTTACGACGAAGCACTGCGAATCCCTTGCGTCCTTGATATGTAAGATTCGTCAAATCACGAGCACCTCTTCTTCATCTGGGGGAGGCTGATACTCATGATGTTCCTCGACTTTCTCTTCATCACTAATTTCTTCTATGCCGCTTTGATTTGTGAGTGTAACTACCCTACTCGTTGGGCAACTATAGGCAATGTGGTCGTAACTGTGGCATAGGCAGCACTTCTTGGTTGGCACCATACTAGAGGAGTTTCCATTCTTTTATTTCTTCTCAATTTGATCCGTAGTCATTCCCCTATCCAGGCTTGTGTGCGCCTCTTGAGAGATCCTTATCAGTCGTGGTAATTGTAGGTGACAGCCTTGTTTCCGTTCATTTTTCTCTTTTTTTATTTTTAAAAGGAGTCGTCAGTTTGTCGATCGTCGTATAATTCCCTCATTCGAATAAATCTCCCTCCCGAACCATATAAATGATTCGACGAGGAGAGAAATCGAATAAGAAGGGACATACGACAAAGTGACAAACAAGAGAAAAAGTAAAACGTGGAGAGTCTACGTGCGATAAACCTCGCAAAGATAGGTTAAGAATGTCCGCCCAAAAAAGATCGGGTAGAGGAACCTTAAACCAATATCCGCGAAAGAAGTATCTACACAGACTACCCATAACCAGAGAGTAAGGTGTATGTACCTGTTCTAGGGTCAAGAGCACTCCCAGAGGAACGTGTTCCTACTGGTTAATTACATCTTGGGGGATACCCAAGAATACTCTCGATAAAAGGAGTTTTGCTTCATATTATCATAAACATGGGGTATAGGCAATCAAAGGAAGATTATTCCATGTAGGAACAGTCCCAATGCTTCAAAGCTCACGCTAAGCAATCGGGCAGAGAGTGAGTCTCTCACATCCCAAATGGGTAGTGGCTAATCAGCATACGGGGCCCATAGAATAACCTAAATCATCTTGACGAGGATATCCCAACACGTCAAAGCATGTCCGGGCCATAAGGGCAGAGGACAAATCGTCGTATCCCGAATGGGCGGCAACTCATCAGTATCGGGCCGTCAAGGTGATATCAACGAAGTCAAGGAGCGATA